>NC_082388.1:10415627-10428343 GCF_031168955.1 Gadus macrocephalus
GTGTGTTGGCGGCTATTCGACTCTACACATCTTTTGTCATTTTTTATCACCCTTCTCTGAACGTCTGTCGATGAGAAAAAACCCGGAAACTCCCGCCTGGTCCGACCCACCGACTGACTGCGCTTTGTTTTTTTGCGAGGCGTTTCAGAACCAACGCATAACCAGCAGCGTGTTATCCCACTGTGTCAGATGCTAATTCACTAATAGGCTGAATGGATTTGTTTTTGCTGTAAACACAATGAATCAACCAATCAATCCCCTGCCCTAAGAGACTTTCCTCCACACTGAATATGACTCATCCCAGTCCGGAGAGAAGCCATTTATTTAGGCTGGTTGACTTATTGGGCAACAATTAAGATTAAAGTGGCTTTTTGTGCTTCTGGGATCCATGAAGACCGATGAAGTTCTCTCTCTTTCCTCTCCGCTTCCACCCCCCGTAGTTTGTGGAGATGAACCGCTCCTCTCTTTTGCACAGGAGTACCCCCGCCCCTTCCCGCCTCCATCACCATGCCGATCACACACGCTGTGCCATGTGTGCAGTATGCAGTGTACATTAGCGGGCCAATTTAGCATCAGACACCGAGCGGTTAAGGCAGCTCCACCGCCATGTTCACCCAGAGGTGAAATTGCCTTCTGCTGATCACATGGGTGGAATTATTCCCAATGAAAATAAATAAAAAAAGGGACTTGTCTTCCAATGCATTTCATTTAAATGTATAGAATGTCTCCAGCATGCTAGCAGCCAAACCCCCCATACCCCACCCAGCACCACTTAATGAAACATTGGCTGTGAATAAAAGCGTCTATGCACGCACCTGGTGGCTGCTGCTGCCGCGGTTTAAAGCATGCTAGGCTAACGTAGCGTGGCGCCTCGACGAGGCAGCTCAATCTAGCCGTGTCACGTTGCCCTTAAAAGCAGAACATGGAGCCGCGCTGTTCTGTGCGTGAGGCATTAGTCAGGTTGGAACGAGGTCTCTGCAGCCTCACATTTGATCTGGATAAGCTCCTTTTGTTGGGTTTAGTTTTTTTGTTTTTGTTTTGAGGAGGCGAATCCCTTGCAGGTCCTCTTCACACGCGGTTTCTTCACAAGTGTCTCAAGACAATTAGACAGCTGCAGCAGATTTTTATCTTCTGATCAATATAGCTCTCTGTATTGACACTGACAATCAGCCAAGATCTGGTTTGTTTTAGTTTTTCTTGAGTCCCTGGTCATTAACTCCCATCGTACCGTTGAGCTAATGAATGGACTCTGCTGCATTGTTGATTGGCTTTTTTTTTTTTTTTTAAAGCTGTTTATTTGTTGCTGTTCACCAATCACTGGAGATTTTGGCACACTAGATGTCACTCTGATTTCAATTAAATGATGATGTTTAAATGAGACATTTTGAACATCACACATGACCTTTTTTTGTATGTATCTAGTGATTTTTGATGGCACCAAATCGTAAATCCAATTAAGATTTGAACGCGACACGCGAGATCAGAGAGTATTTACCTCTTCACAGACCCAGCATCTTGCTTTGTGCATATTCAGTGGCCAGGCGGAGATCCACAGCTGACAGTGTTGCTAGGAGACCACACACAGTGACTATAGTGTGTGCAAGGCTTGATTTCATATCCCTCCCCCATCTTCCTCTGTCTGGCTGCTGTTCAAACGATTTCCTGTCCCTTTCTCCCCCTCGCCTGCGACCACTTCCTTACTCCTCACCTTTATGAATACCTCCCCTCGGTCTCGATGTCCCCCTGTCTCGGGCCGTGTTTGTCCCTCCCCCCCACTCCGATGTGTTTGTTGGCTTCTCACATCACGGACCCCCTCCTCCTCTTGTTTCCACCCCCTCCCTCTGTTTCTCCTGCTCCGCATCCAGGTGTCTACGGGTGTCGTCCATTGTTTCTCCTCCCCTCTCTGCCCCATCGCTCCTCTTCCCTGCCTCTCCTTCTCCCCACCCCTGGTGGAGCAGCAGAGACCTGTCCCGAGCAGCTTCCTCTTGGTGGCTGTGGACGCTGGTTGGCCGTACGGGCCTCATACAGCCAGTCACTCAAACAAGAGACAGAGAGACTAGCAGGGACACAGAGACAGTCACTCAAACAAGCAGCAGGCAATCTGTGGGGGCTGAATTAGCCTTGTGTACATTTCAAATGAATAATATATATTGCAACAATATATTTATGGATGTACATATACAGTACATTTATTATGTATAGTTAGAATGATTAACATTGTGGTGTGGTGACACTCTCAATAATATGCAGGATTTCTTTGGGAAGATATCTCTGAGAAGCGATTCCTCGTCGTCTGGGATAAGATGAGACATTAACTTGTCAGGGATTCTACTTCCTACACACATCGTGTTGTCATTCCGAATGTTTGAATCAGACTTTTTAAATGGATGAGGACCAATTATCTTGTATAACTTCTAGACATCGTAGTCTTCAAATGACGGGAAGATAAGAGGTTTGAGTGAGGATCAGATTCCTTAAACAAGAGGCGCTCTGCATCTGTGCGCCCTTCTTACCCCAGAGGAACTCAGTATTAATCTCACTACTTATGGTCGTGTTTGTTAAAACGATATCTAGAAAGCAAAAATAAACACATAGACCATCAACGACTAATGTATAAAAGGAGAATCTAGTCTTTAGTGTGTTTGACTCCAACCTGAAAGGTTGGAGGTTCGATTCCCTGTGTCTGCAGTTTACCTGCGGGCATTGTCTAACCAACCCCTGCCTATACGCATCCAAAAAACACTCCTAAGCTGGTTTGGACCTAAGCATCTACCTAACGGCTAAATGGGAAAATAGCTAAGCTGTACTTCACCAGTGGAGGTTAAGCATGGCAGTTATTGCCGCTCCTGACAGGCAGGTGCAGCAGCAGGAACACACACACACACACACACACACACACACACACACACACACACACACACACACACACACACACACACACACACACACACACACACACACACACACACACACACACACACACACACACACACAGCAGGGTCGAGGCAGGAAGGGGTGGCGAGCACCAGCCATGCTTTGCATTTCAACACCGCATTGAACCCACAGACATGTGACCGGCGGCCACAGGCGGTCACATGGGCAGGATACGGAGAGACGATTCACAGGACACCCTGGCCTTTTAACATTTGTACACCTGAAAATAATGATCATAGTGTTTTTTTTGTGCATATTGGAATCCTTCCAATTTGCATTTCTATAATGATGAGGTAATTTATACATACCCTGTAGTTCCATCGCATTCAAATCGACACGGTGGATTTGCATATATGTGTGTTTGTGCGTGTGTGATTTGAATACATGATTGTTTGTGTGTGTGTGTGTGTGTGTGTGTTCTGTTTTGTAAATGTATGTTTGTATGTGTATGCGTTAAACTAGTGTAATTGTGTGTGCATGCGCAGGTGTTTTCATGTTTGTTTATGTCCGATTGTTCTGTTGGGTAAAGGTATGTTTTCATGTGTGTTGTGTTAAAGTGTAATTGTGTGTGGAATGGACGTGTGTGTTTTCATGTTTGTTTACGTCAGTGTGTGTGTATGCTTATTTGTTTGCTCATTTGCATGGATGGCGCTCCGGTCTGCAGATCTATGTATGTGCGCCATGACTCCATCTGCTTCCTGCCTTAATGAGGGCAGGCCAATCATCTCTGACCCCTATACCGTGCGTCCCCGAAACCGCTCACTTATCGCACTAAATCGCCGTCTACAGTTGAACCATATAAATCTCCTATGTACCCCATTATGAACGCATGTGTAGACCTTAGAGTAGGCCCACGAACGGCAGCTAAGAGACTGTGTGTTTTTCAGCCTTGGTTTTTCCTATGACCTCCGATATGGCTATATGGATATTTTTTGCGTGTGTCTATACAGTGTGTGTGTGTGTGTGTGTGTGTGTGTGTGTGTGTGTGTGTGTGTGTGTGTGTGTGTGTGTGTGTGTGTGTGTGTGTGTGTGTGTGTGTGCGCGTGACGTGTGTGTGTGTGTGTGTGTGTGTGTGCGCGTGACGTGTGTGTGTGCTTATAAAAGGAGAGTTTTGCGGGGGCTGGTTCTAAACGTATATAGCGCTTCTCTGCTAATTTCAATATAACAGGCTGTCGGAAGGTGCGACGTGCAGCCTGTGTTCCGAGCCCTCTACTTGGCTAATTGCATACTAACCCACAGTGCCATGTAATGCGGCAATTGCAGGGGTGCCTGCGCACGCTGCCAGCTTCTCAAAGCGTGTGCTAGCACACCAAAAGCCAAACCTTAACTCGCACCCCTCCCTCAGATAATTAACATTGAGCTAGCGTGCGTGGCGGCGGTGGCGGTGGCGGTGGCAGCGGGGCGGGGGCGGCGGCGGCGGCGGCGGCGGCGGCGGTGGCGGCGGCAGCGGCGGTCTGGGGCTGTGTGCGGGGGCACGGGGAGTGCTGCCGGCCGCTGAGCCCTGTCAACAGACAGCCTCTCGCCCTCACACCTGCTACACGCTGTGGCGCCCCGCCGACGGGGGCGGGGCTACAGCGGGAGAAGCCGGGTGGGCTCGGCTGTGTGGCTCTGTACTGTACTGCCGCTCTGGCTCTGGTCCCTGTAGCTGTACTGTGTGTGTGTGTGCGTGTGTGCGTGTGTGTGTGTGAGTGTGAGCAGCTCTAGGACTATGTAGCTGTGCTGTGGGAGGCTCTAGGACTCGGTCTCTGTACTGTGTCTGAGCAGCTCTTGGCCTGAATGCAGATGGAAACAGTAAAGTTCACGGGCAGTGCAGCTCCTAGCCTACAGCCATGGTTTTGTGCTGAACCACTTACTGGAGCTCTGCTTGATAGTAGAGCTGAGGGGTGGAATAATACCGTTTCCCTTAAACTGGCGTTCATTCCTTCTGTTTGAAGACTTTAGTAGATCTTTGTTTACAGCACCAGACCCCGATGTGTGTGTGTATGCCCACAGAGCGTGCACCCTGTCCCGCCCACCGCCCACGGGGCGGGCGGCGGTGTCCTGGTAAGCGCTGTTAATTGTAAGTGCTTGATCCAGCTTGATCCCGTCGGAGGGAGAGAAAAAAAAAAACTCATCGTCAAACCAAAACAAACATCGGTAGCACCCGGACACACTAATCCCGCCCCGGCGCAAACGCAATAGCCTCAATCTCTCCACCGCTATTCAACCATTTATGATGGAAAACTACTGGCATTCTGCTGCTGCTGCCCACAGCTGTGTGCTTTCTTCGCCAATTATGTAGCGGGCCGATGTAAAAAAAGAGAAAAAAAAAACACTGACTCGGAAATATCTGCCCCACAACAAGGATGACTTCTGACGCGGGTGAGCGTGCGTTGCGCTCCACATATGACAGTGCGCATAACTGTCATCGTCCCGCAGACAGGCGCAGCGCGGGGCAGCCCCCTGAAGGCCCCCCTGCTCAGCCACAGATCCTGCTGTACCATCCCCATCATCTCCGAGTGGATGAATTAAAACATAAACAGTTCCCAAGTCATGGCGCTGGAGATTATGTGGGGGGGGGGGGGGAGATCAACGCGTCCCTGTGACATCAGAGCGCGTCAACGCGTCGCTGTGACGGCCCCCGGGCCGGCCATCACGCGCTGCAGGGTGACATCACGGGGCCGATGACGTCATGAGCCTGGATCTAGATCTGCCGCTTCACCTCTTTCAGAAGACGTAGAAGATTCTTAATGAGATCCGGCCACCGACAACCAAACACGTGTTTCTCATGTCGGTCGAAAAGAGATCGGTCAACTTCGGGTTACTGGTAACCGGAAGGTTGCTAGTTTGATCCCCGGCTCCTTCAGCTCCAGAGTGTCGAGGTGTCCCTGAGCAAGGCACCTCACCCTGACTGCTCCTTTTGACTCCGCCGTCGGCGTGTGAGTGTGCGAATGAAGTCGCTTTGGATGAAAGCCCAAGCAAAGTCCCCTGAATGTATAACGTACACCGTCAGAGGATCCACGGTTTAGAGGCGGTCCGCCTTCTGAGCAGATGGACACGGGGTCCACCTCGACGCCGGGGACATGCTCTGTGAGTCATTCGTCACGCCATGACTTAACACAACGTAACCCGCCACCTGTTTCTCTCTCTCTCCTCTCTCTCTCTCTCTCTCTCTCTCTCTCTCTCTCTCTCTCTCTCTCTCTCTCTCTCTCTCTCTCTCTCTCTCTCTCTCTCTCTCTCTCTCCTCTCTCTCTCTCTCTCTCTCTCTCTCTCTCTCCTCTCTCTCTCTCTCTCTCTCTCCCAGGTCATTCAGGGGGCTGCCGGCTCCGAAGGCCCCCCCCCCACCCCCCCGCCTCCCTGGCTGTCTACTATAACATGAGCTCTGGCTCCGCCCAGGATGTGGCAGTCGAGCATTTCCTGCGGGACATAGAGAGGCGGGGCAAGCGGCTACACTGCGCTGTGATTGGCTGCGGCGAGGAGCGACCCCACGGCGACATGAACCTGCTGTACCGCAAGAGCCGGCTGGACTGGAGGCAGCGGGAGCAGCAGGAGGGGAGCAGCAAGAAGAGGTGAGGGGGGGGTCTGGGTCTGGCTCTGGGTCTGGGTCTGGGTCTGGGACTGGGGGGGTCTGGCTCTGGGTCTGGGTCTGGGGGGGTCTGGCTCTGGGTCTGGGTCTGGGGGGTCTGGGTCTGGGTCTGGGTCTGGGTCTGGGTCTGGGTCTGGGTCTTGGTCTGGGTCTTGGGGGGGTCTGGGTCTGGGTCTTGGTCTTGGTCTGGGTCTGGCTCTTGGTCTGGGTCTGGGTCTGGGACTGGGGGGGTCTGGGTCTGGGTCTTGGTCTTGGTCTGGGTCTGGCTCTGGGTCTGGCTCTGGGTCTGGGTCTGGGTCTGGGTCTGGGGGGGGTCTGGGTCTGGGTCTGGGTCTGGGTCTGGGTCTGGGGGGGGTCTGGGTCTGGGGTCTGGGTCTGGGTCTGGGTCTGGGTCTGGGACTGGGGGGGTCTTGGTCTGGGTCTGGGTCTGGGTCTGGGTCTGGGTCTGGGTCTGGGGGGGTCTGGGTCTGGGTCTGGGTCTGGGTCTGGGGGGTCTGGGTCTTGCGGGGGGGCTGGGTGAGTGAGTGAGGGCTCCAGAGGATGCAGGGGGGGGGTAAACCTAAGGGCACATTCGGAAAATTGAATTCCAAGGATTAGTTCCGAGTTGGCGGACCCTCGACCCGGAGGTCCCCCCGGACCCTCGACCCGGAGGTCCCCCGGACCTGTTAATCCCAGACATTCCCACATTCACAACGTCCACTTGCAATAACAATGTCGCTGGAAAATGGAATTCCCGGACGGAATGGCGGTATGTTGCTGTGCTGCCGCGGGTGATGGACAGGCACCAGGGCGTGGCGGTCAGCGTGGCTGGACTCCCGGGACAGGGGTTGTGGGTTCAGCTCCTACTGATGCAGTCCTCCCTGGAGCTAAGCCCCTCATCGCCCTAACTGCTTATGAATAACATTCATGCCACAGCATCGCTGACCACGTCGGTCCTCAATGGTCAATCATGTTTTAAGGGTGCGCATTATCTTCCAATAACCTGTTAACAGTGCTGAATCAATACGCTACAAATCCAATAGTGACCGTCAGATACGATTATCGACCGGATGTTTCCTTGACAACGCAAAGACAATATGTTCAGGTGGAATATTGGAATTTCAGCTGCATAAAGTCCATAAAAAAATTATGTTAAAGATCATTGAAGACCTATCTAATTGCTGGTAGAATACACCACTCGGGTCGTCCTGCTATACGAGACGTACCCCATGGGTGGGGATGCGGCCGAGGGCGAAGCCAAGGTTGTCGACCGCCTCCCTGGTCCGTTAAAGGGACCCCCCCCATCAGGTCTATTCATTACCTCTCCAAAACATCCATTAAGGTCGCCTTCGATGAGAGCGTCCGCTAAATAAATAGTAAACAGTACAGAGAAGTCGTTCAACTCGTTTGCTTCTGTCTGTCTTCTCTCAGTCACCAATCAATCAGCGCCTCTTAGCGATGAGCAGCAACACACTCACAAGCTGCTCCTAAAATAACGGCCATAAAAACATTAATAGAGCTATTATCATCAATATTTATTGAAAATTGGATAAATATCCAATACAAAGTTGTCATTAAGGACGGAATAGGGAATGGTTGTATTAAAGGGGATGGTTTTAAAAGGCAAATTGAGGAGGGTAGGCCCAGAAGGTGACCTTTAATTTGGCGTTCAGTCAAGCAGGGCCTTGGGGGCGTGCTTTGGCCGTAAAACCCGCGACTGCATGGTAGTAAAAATTCATTATGATTTTTTTGAACAGTAAATCAAAGAATTAGTGTCAAATCTAAGCCAACTTGGTAGACGGGACGCGCCGGCATCTTTTGGTCGATTCACCCGGCCTGGCACGTGAGAGTCACGCCACAATGGATTGGGTTTAGAGTCGTCATCGGTGCTTTAAACAACGGTCCTCACGTTGCACGTTCGATAGATCTGGAACAGTCCGAGTATCAAGTGGCGAGGAGCAACGCCGTAATGAAGTGCACGCAATAATATGAAACCTGAGGATCGATAATAACATTATCATATCACTTTAGAAGAGGTGTGTGTGTGTGTGTGTGTGTGTGTGTGTGTGTGTGTGTGTGTGTGTGTGTGTGTGTGTGTGTGTGTGTGTGTGTGTGTGTGTGTGTGTGTGTGTGTGTGTGTGTGTGTGTGTGTGTCTGTGTGTGTGTGTGTATGCGTCTATGTGTCTGTCTGTCTGCCTGGATGATGCAGGTAGAAGGGGCTATTTGTGGACGTGGATTTGGATGTCATTTATATCTCATTTAGAACTCAAGATCTAGATTTAGAAACACCTTTCCCGAGCAGCTCATCCAGCAGAGCAGCCCATCGCTAAGGAGGCTGTGTTCCTGTTGACACTATAGATATAAATGCAGATGGATATAGATATAGATGCACTATGTGCAGCAGGCGAGGGGCCACTGAGGAAGCCCTCTGGGGACCGTTGTAGACAGCTGCGGAGAGAGGGTCACAGGGGGTCAGAGGTCAGGACGGTGGATCGGAGAAGGGGCTGGTGAACTGTATAGGAAACTACATTCTACATTCTACATTCTAGGGTACAGTCTGCATTCTACATTCTACAGTTTAAATTCTACAGTGCGGATTCTACAGTTTAAATTCTACAGTGCAGATTCTACATTCTACAATCTTCAGTTCACGTTCCACAGTGTACAGTCTGCAGCCTCCAGGGTACACTGTACACTGTACACTCTTCGCGCCGGTGGTGCCGATGCGAGGTGTCGGGGGGGGGGGGGGGGGGGGCCCACTGACGGTGGTACAGAAAGGGGAATTAGGTATTGGGGAGACCATAAGTATACATCAGTGATGTATCTCACTGGGGTGCTTACGCAGGATTGAATCCAGGAGTTTTTTCAAAGTAAAAGCGATTATTCTCCCCCCCCCCTTCCACCACCACAGCACCACCATGGGCAGAGAGAGTGTTCCCTACAGGTCCTTCGTGGGGATAACAGAGTTAGAGACGGAGCCATTAGCAGCAGCACAGCGCTATGTATTACAGTAATCAAATCTCTGTGTAGATAAAGGGTGAATAATCGTCCTGGCATCGCAGATACATCGCAAAAAATGGCTATGTCTCCACTGCAGGATGTTGTAGGATTGTGTTTTTATGATATACAATATGCATGAGACTTTAATGAATTCAGCAACATCCCGAGTTCCCTGGGGTCCACTGTATGGGAGCATGTCGGAGATGACTGTGTGCCAGCCTATGGAGAGATCGGTATAGATATATGGTGTTCTCAGAAATTAATCTTCACCTCGTGTGGGTTCCATAAAACGTGGGGGGGAAAGGCCTGCTTGCACAAGTGATTCACTGTACCGTAATCTTATGAGGCTTAAGCCAGTGTTCGTAATTACAGTTCTCTATTAAATATTAAATGTCTAGAGAAATATTCAAACCCTATTTATTGAACTAAGTCTATACCGCGTTCCAGCGAGTGCCGCATGCTATAGAGTTGACATTTTAGAGGCGGCTTAATGGTCGGTTATGAAAGGTATAATAGGCGCATTGGTTTGCGTTTGATTGACAGGGCCATGCTCCAATCCCTCGCACACGTTTCTCTCCCTCCCTTTTTTTTCTGTTTGTAAGCGGCTGCGGAGGATTCTGTTTGCTGGGCTGTCAAGGACACGGAAGGCCGGAAGGAAGAGTTAAGAACCTGAATGGCAAGAGGAATTCTCTGGGAATTAACTTAAAAAATGACGAAATGACCAGTATGTTTTATACTTGGACGGTAATCCTAACACAGGCAGACATGGCAGCGATGATAACAGATGCCCAGTTTGCACACACATGGTGTTGTTGAAGGGTGCAGTCGGCCCATAAGGGGTGCTGGTTGGTTCTTTGATCATCGCTGATAGGAGGAGTGTGAGCACACCTCAGACTGTCTGTGTTTGCGCTCCTTGAGTGAGTCTGTTTTGGAGGCTCTGAGAGGGAGATGAGAGATAGATGAATAATTAGACCAGGCAGGTAAGGAAAGGTTAAGGAATGAGATAAATATAGACCATGTTTGGTGATAAGAGGAGCGACTGGCACGCGCATGCCAACACACTCATGCACAGGTGTTCACATGCGCACATGTCCTTACAGATGCGTACACACTCACACACACGCACGCACACGGTCACACACACACAGAAGGATGCACACCCAGGCATACAATCATAGATACACTCAAAGAGAAAACATTCCCAAGGAAACTCAGCATACATAACCACACGTACACACACCCTGTCCTCTCCACTGCATCGCAGGACCCCGTGTTCCGACGAAGGGGACAGATTGAGCAGTGCCCTGTGCAGCAGGCCCAGGGAGTCCTCCGCCGCATGCTTCCCTGCATGGCAAACCACTCAAAGCTGCTATTGTCTTGAGCCGCGCGGCTCCTCTGCCTCTCCAGGGGCGTACAGCGAGCGCCGTGGCGGCACACTCGTGCGCGCACATCTGCACGCCCGCGGCACCGTCTTCAACCGGCCTCGCACGCGAGCAAGCGTAGAGGCTTGGTTCACACGCGAGCAGCTCCATGAATCCAAGACAAAAGCCTCTTCACATTTCTGTTTCTCACCTCGGGGAGGTGGGTTGTTTGTTGTGGATCTTGTTTTTGATCCTCTCCGGTCCGTCCGTCTGTCGTGTCTGTCTTCTTATCCCATGTCAATGTAAAAATAGTTAAAGGCTTGCAAGCCAATTGCTCATCTACTGTGTGTGTGTGTGTGTGTGTGTGTGTGTGTGTGTGTGTGTGTGTGTGTGTGTGTGTCTGTGTCTGTGTCTGTGTGTGTGTGTGGTCAGTGTGTTGTTATGTGTGGTTGCGTTGTGTTTGCTGGTTGTGTCTTGTTAGCGTGTCGGTGTGTGTGCTTGCGTTGTGTTTGTTTGTTGTCTTTGGTCAGCGTGTGGTTGGTCAGCGGGTGGTGTGTGTTGGTGTGTGTGTGTGCCGTGTGGTCGGCGCTGTGTGTGGCTTCAGGTTGAAGACACAGCCCCTCATGACCACTCCTCCATCTCTTTCCTGAGGGCTGGAGAGGGTTCCGGTGTCACCACACGGACTCATTAACCCGCCGTAACTGTGCCGCGACGGCACAGCCAAATGACTTGTTCCTATTGCGCTCAATGGTCTTTGAGAGCCCTGAGGCACGTCGCTAGTTAAAGCGATGCTCCGTTCAATAACGGTAACTGTTATTTGGTTCAAAGCGTTTGTCCAGATAAATAAGGGATGGCTCACACCAAAGTCTTTGACCTAAAATGATGGGTTATGCCAAATGCGAGCACTCTGTTTCAAGGGGGGACGTTATGTGTGGATACACAGAATGTATTACCGAGCTGAAGAGCAAAATAATTGGTTCAGAATTGGTTCAGTCATACATTTTTTCTTAATCCAACTTTCTGGCTGGTTGCATCAACTCAGGTCACAATTTCTCTGTCTGCTTTATGACAGTGATTCAAATGAAAGGCAATTATTGTGTGTGTGTGTGTGTGTGTGTGTGTGTGTGTGTGTGTGTGTGTGTGTGTGTGTGTGTGTGTGTGTGTGTGGAGGGGAGGGGTCACCGGGTTACCATGCACTAAAAAAGTCTAGAGAAAGCCACTTCCGACGGGGAGTCTGGATGTGAGAGTGGGTCTCGGACTGGAACGGGAGTGAGTGGGGAGCAGATGGGGGAAGAGAGAGGGGGGAGGAGGAGGGGGGGGCGCTGAAGGAGCGGAGCCCTACAGACCAGATGCTGCATGGCGGCTCCACCACGTGTCTCCTTCCCATCTCCCACGGCAACCGCATCCCTGCATCACCAATGCAATCCAAGGATGGGGTGCTCATCTTTGTGCGTGCATGTATTTGTGTGTGTGTGTGTGTGTGTGTGTGTGTGTGTGTGTGTGTGTGTGCGTGTGTGTGTGTGCGTGTGTGTGTGTGTGTGTGTGTGTGTGTCTGTGTGCATGTGTGTGCGTGCGCTTGAGACTAGGCTATAGATGAAAAGAAAGGTGGGGTCACTGCAGGAATAGATTGGGCGGTGTGTGAATACAAGCCCCAGCTAGAACTTGTAACAATCTAAAGTCAATGACAGGGGGGGGGGGGGGGGGGGGGGGGGTCACACTGAAACACATGCGGTCTGGAGAGAGACCACTGGTTCTCTGTCGCCTCAACTTAAAGATCCCATATCATGCTTCTTTAGGGTTGATAATTGCATTTACTACTAGAATAGGGGTTACATGCCTCTATGTTAAAAAATACCCCTTATATTCTCACACTGTTT
>NC_082388.1:10750239-10834912 GCF_031168955.1 Gadus macrocephalus
ATCTTTTGTTTTCAACTTCTCTCTCTGTACCGTAACCCCCCCCTCCCTTCATCCTACCGATTATCCAAGGAAGATAATCCTATGGAAAAATCCCATGTGATAATCCTGTTGAATCCTTTTGCATTATCATTTGCCGTGCAAACCATCAATGCTCATCGTTCCTGACACCCGTTTGGCATTTTAAATGTTCCAGCAGGGATGCAGATCAGATCAGAGTTCCAATATCCAGGTGATAACTTTGGGAACAAGTCTTCCTTTAAATAATGAAAAAGAAAAAAAGACAACATACAGCTATAAAAATGAAAGATTGCTCTTTCTGCAGGGCACAGGGTAAGGGAGTGTCTACTCGTGTTGATTTGTGCACTGTAGAAGGGAACATATACCATGCTAATACTTGATGTAAAGCTCAATAGGGCCACCATCAGAGAGACCACAGCTGGCCCTGGCCGTTAAGCTGCTCCCTGCATTTGTGTATGTGTGTGTGTGTGTGTGTGTGGGTGTGGGTGTGTGTGTCTGGGCTGGGGGGGGGGGGGGGTACAGTGCATTAGCAGCCACAGACCATTCCCAAGCCCTCTAGAGGAACCAAAGAAGGCACATTAACATTCTCCTCCGGCCGGCCCTGCCTTCAATGCCTCCCACCCTGGACAAAAGACTGTGTGTGTGTGTGTGTGTGTGTGTGTGTGTGTGTGTGTGTGTGTGTGTGTGTGTGTGTGTGTGTGATCTGAGTGTGTGTGTGTGTGTGTGTGTGTGTGGTGTGTGTGTGTGTGCTGAGTGTGTGTGTGTGTGTGCTGAGTGTGTAGGTAAGTTGTGCGTATGTGTATGAGGGTAATAGTATGAGTGTGGCTGTGTGTGTGTGTGTGCGTGCATATGTGTTTGTGTATGAGTGTGTGTGGGTGTGTGTGTGTGTGGGTGGGTGTATGTCAGAGAAAGGAAGGCAGTCTGGGAGTGTGTGTAACTGTGAGTAAGATGAGTAGAGAAAAAGAAAGAGGGCAGAAGAAGAAGTAAAATCAGGGCCAGGCTTCGGCTGCTTTGATTTGGACTTAAACCCTCAACATTTTCCCCTCAAATCTATCCTCTCCTTTCTGGGCAGAAAATCTTTCCTACACTGAAAAAAAAACAACCTTCTAAAAGGTCTTTATTTTAAGGTCAGGTAGATCTATGCTTGTGTTGAAGTCTTCAATGGCGTTCGTGAATCGGGTTATACGCATAACAGCGCAGCACAGACTCATCCAGAACAATAAACAGGAGTGTAAGGGAAATTATTCTTGGTCCTTTGTGCTAGGAGGGGGAATTATCAATCAGTCAAAATAAAGGAATTTCATGTATAATAAAGAGGCAATAGGCTTATTAAGAATGTATCACTAGGAAGGAGATTGTAATATCCACGAGGCATACTGAGGTCATTATACAGCGATCATCAATGCAAAATGAATTTAATCAAGGGTAAAGTATCGCACCAATTATAATGTGATTAGCAATTTATATTTAAGCTTTTTTCACAAAGAAGAGATGCATAAAATAAATACTTAATACTGTCGTTATTTCAAGTTCATACAGTTAAAGAAAATAATAAGCTTATTCTTCCTATTGAGTATGTTTTGAAATGTTTAAGAGTAATTTTCTATTTTGAAGAAATGTGTTTTGTTTTGTCCATTTCACGTGACGTTGATTGAAAAAGAAAATCTATTGTGTGTCCAGAACCAATTTTTTTCTGAGCTCAATGTTGTTTACATTCTTTCAGGCAATTTGAAGTACAAAATAAAAATTATTCCAGATGTGTGCGTACAAAAAAAACAGACTCAAACTTAACAAAATAAACATGAACTGTTAACGGGCTGAGCATGTCTCGGTTATTGCCGTTGCAATCTCTGATGCTAATAAACAAATCAATGAATCCGGGGCACCCCATTTGCGAGGACCACCACTTACCGTAAAGCTGGTGCTCAGACACCTTAAACGGTCACTTAGTTAGGTGCTCTACGTCATACAGATACTCGTAAACACTGAGTGACACGTGTGTACCTTAATTAAACGTAACATTTAATGTACAAAATGGTGCGAAAAAGCATGATACTTCACTCCATGTAATGCTGTTCAGTATAAAACATGTCTTTGAATAAATCAATCGCTCACAGAGGGACATTGCTCTAGTAAATCTCAGTAGAAAGTCTGCGCAGAGCACTCATCAAAGCATGGACAGTTTGACAGCCACGCAGGAGGAACGTATCACGTTTACCTCCTCGTATCCTCTCCCTGGTACTATTGTTAGCTTTCGTATTCCCTTCTTAGATATAGAAGTGTACGTGACATTCATGTCGTTACAATTTAAATTGAATGTATATGTGTGGGGCCCCTATTCAAATGTAAATCCCATCGCCATATCCCTCAGCAGAACTCAGTGTAGAAGTGTCTAACTTCAATAAAACTGGTTACCCCCAAAACAAGAGAAAAAAAAGAAGAGGTTGTCAGTACTTAAATAGTGTATTTTTTTTCTCATGCCACTGGATTTCTACGGTTGTGTTGTGTTGAACAGCAGATGTGTTGGACTTGTGATGTGCAACGCACCGCCAAGCAGTCCACACGTTCATGTCTACCCTGCACATATCTCTCTCTCTCTGTCTCTCTCTCGCGCTTTCCCTGTCTCTCTCGCTCTCTCTCTGTCTCACTTTCTATCTCTCTTTCCCTATGTCACTCCCTTTCTCTCTCTCCATGTCTCTCTCTCTTTTTCTTCTCTCTATCCCCCCCCCCCCTCCCCATCTACTGAAGTCCTTTCACGATGAATGGCAAGGTACGATAATAGCCTTCAAGATGCCATGGAAACGCGACATGAGCCCTGCATGTGTTTTTTTTTTCCTTTTCTTTTTCTTTTCTTTGTTTCCCTCCAAAGCATTAATGACGGAGGAATCTTTAGCTATTTTTCTTTTAACACCGACATTTACGCACCTGTGCTATTTACACGATAATATTTTTACCAACTAATTAAACTTTTCAATCTCAATTTATTTCACCGGCCAATTTCTTTATTTTCGTTTACTGTGGGTTATTTTCTATGATCTGTTGAATCACAAGGTTATTCAAACAACAAACGTTGACACAAAACTGAAATGGCAATCCAATAAATGCTCTTGACTCTGAATATCAATAGTACTCTCCAGCTTTGTTTCATATTCCTGTTGCACATGGCCCTTCAGAGACGGGGGTTATCTGAGGCTGCTCTACACACACGCACGCACGCACGCACGCACACACACACACACACACGTACGCACGCATGCACAGACGCAAACACACATGAACGGACACACACAGACAGACACACACGCACGCACGTACACACACACCCACACACACACACACACACACACACACACACACACACACACACACACACACACACACACACACACACACACACACACACACACACCCACACCCACCCCACACAAACACAAAAAAAAATATGGATGTTTTTCCTGTCAGTATGTATAAATAAGTATAGCTCATTATGATTTATCAATTATTATTCCTCCTCTTATATATCCCACCACACCATCAAACGGAGCCTCCCATGTCTCCTCCGTGCGTACATCATCTTAGTTCAGCTGTTGATTTGATCTCAGTCCTCTGAACAGCTGTGTCCCTGTCAGCCTGTTGTGCTCAGATACAGTATAGAGGCCCTTGTATTCGCACCTTCCTCTCTCTGGCTGAGTGGAAGTCTTTACATCGCTGACTTTGTTCTTAGTCATATCCATGCCGAGCCACAAAGAGAGCAGTCTTGATCATTGTGTGTACCCCAACATGGATGCAGTCTACAGTGTGTGTGTGTGTGTGTGTGTCGGTTTGTGTGTATAGGGGGGGGGGGGGGGGGATATTTATATACATGTAGACATGTGCACGGATGGATTAGTAAAGAAAATATTTTTGTGTTCACAACTTGTATCCCTGAGGCCGGTTTTCCACTAATAGATTTTCTAATGTTCAAATAGTTATAATGGAACAAATGGAATAACAAATGCATAGGGCATTCGTAAAAAAGTATAGAGATTTTTCGGCTGTACTTTATATTCTATCTTTAGAGGTTTTTCGAAGTATTATAAAAGTTTCAACAAAAGTTGAAAATCGATCATGTTAACTTATGAACTAAGGCATGAACTGTATTAGTAAACCATGTGACCATTGTTTATGCTTCCTTTGAATCCGAGCAGTCAATGTTATCTTTGTAGCCTAAAGCACACAGACTTGTCGGGAAGGTCGCAAAATAATATTTATAGAATTCTAAAATCCAAAAAAGACTTGAATTCTATTTGAAGAGAGCTGAAAATACAGCCACGCTACATTTGCTCAGTTACTAGGTTAACACAAAGTGATTCTAGTTTTTGTTTGTGTCACGCTACAAACACCACTTGAAATTTGAGATCCGTTTTCTTCAGACTTAAAGTAAAACTTTTGGAATTGTTCGACATGGACCCTACTTTCAAATAATTTTGGGTTTTAGTGACTTACGTGGTCAACAAATTAGAAATTTGGTCCAGTATAACGCGAGGACGCTGAAGCCGTAATCCTCGAAAACAGGCTCAAGTGTTATCCTTTAGGGCGTTAGTTCCCCGTCAATATATGTCCACTAAAATTGCTTTTTTCTTTACCTTTCACTTGTTTGGGTCTGATTTTGTGACCAATGAAGTTTCCCTCAAGGAGAAGTATTGCAAGAGTTGAGTAGTTGCAGGAAGAGATCAGTGGAAACGAGAGTTACAGCTGAAAAGAGGAGAGTTGGTCGTGTTGGACTTTACGGAAAGCGTAGCTTAGTGTTAACTCAAAGATTGAGTAAATTAGAGGTGAGTTTGTGATGACAATCGGGATTCCTGCAACAATATCATTTTAGAGAGTTCTCCTTGAGTGAGGATCAAGGAGGTTGGCAACAATAACAAACCGACCGGATCGAGTGAATGGTATAGAAAAAATATGCATTTCACTGTAGGGATCCTTTCCATAATTTTAGAATATATTCAGTGGCCAAAACAAGCCCTTTAGAGGACATATATTGACCAGGCACTACGGCCAAAAGGATTCATCGCAGCCCGTTTTGGCAGTTTAGGACTTTGTGCCCTCGTTAAATTCTGGATTAATCTCAGAAATAATTTTCCGCATTAGTCCCTTAGACCGACAAATATTGGAAAATGTTTCCAATATTTTTCCTTAAAAATGTTTTCCTTAAAAATGTTTTAAAGAAAACATTTTTCCTTAAAAAGTTTTCCTTAAAAATGGCCCCAGCAATTTATTCAAGATCCTTTTTTTGCTGCAGTATAGCTTCATGAGCAGCATCCTAAATATAACTACCTTTTCAACCCGACCTCTCACTTAGAGTTTCGTTCAAATGTAACGTTCCACCAATCTCTGCAATGGGCATATTTAGGATGGTGTTTTCTGGAATATTTACCTTTCTCTCTTCTCATCGCCATTTTTTCAACAAACATTCTAGCAGCGTATCTTAACACCATTCTTTAATGGCATCTTACAGCTCATACCAATTAAATATATGTTTGCCGGCTCTTTAAGATATTTTATACTATCCGAGGTGTTGTGACCAGGTGTTCTTGTCACAGCATGCTATCTGAATACAATGCTTCTCCTTTTCCCCTCCTTGCATCTAAGTGTTACAATTGAGGAACTGCTCCTTTATTTCAGCTCTGTTTTTCTTGTGAAAGCGCATTTCAATAACTTTAAAGCTTGGGTGATGTCTGTTCTCATTTCACATCGTCCGTAGCACCATGTGGAGCTGCCTGCTCTGGGGTGATTCACTCGTGTCTGGTTCCTCTGAAAGGCAGTTGTGTCTGACCTCTGGCCATAGTAATGTTTTCAGTACTACATTACGCTCTCGTTTCTCTTTTATTTAGTCGGTCCAATTGTGAAATCAAGCTGTTTGACTGAAGTCTCATTCGGCTTGCGATAAATGGTAGCTTTTCTAATAAAAACAAGTACTGCTTATATTAACACAGAAAGGTTGGATCATGGGTCATATCAGTTGACCATTGGAGAATGAAATCCCAGAACAATGAACTCTATTGTAGAACTGTTCCCCCTAAAAGGACTTGAGTTTCTTTCACATCACTTATATGAAGCAGTACTCTCTTCTTTTAGAAAACAGGCAAGCTTGACATTGGCCCTTTTATTTGTGGGTTTAGCTAAATATAGTTAGTTTCACACAATAATCTCTGAGCTGGTTCATTTACCTCAGTAGTTACTACTAGACGAAAGGTTTTGGTTTAAATTCCCAATGACCTTAGCTTCCCTGAAGCGTCTTTTAGCAAGATGTCTAACCCCTACCTGCTCCGTCATGCTCCGTTTCAGTATTCACTGTCTAACCCCTACCTGCTCCGTCATGCTCCGTTTCAGTATTCACTGTCTAAACCCTACCTGCTCCGTCATGCTCCGTTTCAGTATTCACTGTCTAAACCCTACCTGCTCCTTAATGACCTGCCTCTGAATTCACTGTCTAACCATTACCTGTTCCTTAATGACCTGTCTCTGTATCCACTGTCTAACCCCTACCTGCTCCTTTATGACCGGTATCAGTAATCACTGTCCAACCCCTACCTGCTTATTACAAAACCGGTCTGTGTATTCACTTTCTAATCTCTACCTGCTCCTTAATGACATGTCTCTGTATTCACTGTCTAACCCCTACACACTCCTTAATGACATATCTAATTTTCCAGTCCCCAACTGCTCTTAAAGTAAATGTATCTGTAGTCACTGTTTAACCCCTACCTTCTCTTTAATAATGTGTATCTGTATTCAGTGCCAACCCTTCGCTGCTCTTTAATGACATACATCGGTAATCACTGAAAGCTGCATTGGATATGAGCATCAATATGTTGTTAAATGTTAAATACGCTAAACACACATTACCCCTCACCTGACGTACACCTTTCCTCCTCAGTTCTGAACTGCTGTTGTAGTCACCGTGATGCAACGTGCTGGCTTGTTGTTGTAATGCCTGGAGGAGAACACGCATCCTAACAACCCGTCTTGTTTACAATAGACGTATGAATCCTATTCCATCCTCCTCTATGCTTTCAGAGGAGACCTGCTGTATCGATATCATCCTGTATGACCTGCTGTTCAAATGTACAAATTAGATTGGTTATCATAACGACCTGGATGCAGCTTCTTACGCGGTCATCTTGAAGCCAAAGCCTACCAATCCGACCCTAAAGTATGGACTATACCAACGTAACTTTCCCCTGGTGTTCTGTCTCAGGGTGCTTCTCCTGGCCCTTGCTCCTCATACGACCACAGAGGGGGCATCGACCTTCCCCAGTGGCGTCCTTGTCACAGTTAGCCAAAGGGATGTGAAATTTGCCCGTTCTTGAGTAGCTTTAATGCGGTTATCTCTACGTTATACGTTAAGGAAGGCATAACTCTTATGCTCTTTGGGTCAATGTGTCCTTTAAAATAACTCTGAGCTGATTTTCCGAATGGTCTCGACGGCTGCTGTTGCCACAGAGCCGTACTAGTCCCTGTTCTGCTATGGTCCTCAGCCTTCATCCCCCTTGTCAATTTTACCTACGCCGAAAAAAACCACAAGCGACAGCAGTGCAGGCGCCATAAACCATGTGAGTGTGTGTTGCCTGCCTCTACAGGTGAATTAGCAGCAGTACATTGTGGCGGTAGGTATTGGCTGATCAGACAAAGACAACTGAACCCACTGTTTGTTTGTTTTTTGTTGCTTTTTTAATTCTGGATTTCGGCAGCAGATTAAAACCCCCAAGCCATGTGCTTCCAACGGTGTCTTTATCTTCATCAGTCTGTTTACCCCGGCAGCGGACGACTCCACGGTGTCACCTCGTCATCCATCTCCATCCCATCTCCATCTCCTTCCTATCTTTACTCTCTTCCCCGGAGAGGGACCGTTGCTTTGGAGCTGCTTGGTATTCAGTTTCACTCCCCATTCCAGAGGAACAAGAATATTTTAGCTTCCCCCCCGCCCCGAGTGATTCGTCAACTTCAGCAGCAGGCCTACGGTTCGGACGCTCCCCGCCTGTTAATGGGCAATCCAATCTCATGGCGCCGCTCTCCGACCCGATCTGCACCGTTTTCTACTTGAGCTGGACCTTTTTACCACGGTGGAACCTAACCAGGGGTGACGGTGGTACCTAAATCCGTTCTTCTGCATCACCCTTTTGAACTCCACATCACTGTAGAGCAGGGGTCTCAAACTCAACCTACCTGTGGGCCGCTGGAGGTAGAGTCTGGGTCAGGCTGGGCCGCATCAATTATCCAAAAGAAAGGAGCACAACTGACCCAATCTAAGTTAATGATCGGGCTATCATTAGATCACGTTGGCTATGGTATCTCTGACAACACGGGACATTTCATAGCGGTTGGTGGAAACCGGGACATTTTAGCGTCCTTTGGCTTTTGGCGGGACTCAGGACACGCAACTCAAAATTGGGACTGTCCCGGCAAAACCGGGACATCTGGTCACCCTATCACAAGCGATAAAAAAGCGTGGCAAGCCACTCAGCAAAAAGGTGCATTTGACAACAACACTAAACTTTGATGTCAAGTAGGGGGCCACAAAATATCATCCCGCGGGCCTCAATTGGCCCCCGGGCCGCAAGTTTGAGACCCCTGCTGTAGAGCGTTTACTGGTGGCCAGCAGAGAGGGGAAGGCAGCCCAACAGGTACGGGCTGCTTACTTTACTCACTGATTGTTCTCCCCCCAAGCAGTACTGTCACACACTCCAAGACATCCCCTTGTTCATCCCCTCAACCCATCCCCCCCCATCCCTGTCATTTCCAGCATCATTCCCCCTAACAGATGCACAGACACCCCCTGAGATGGTGTCTGTGTTCGGTTGCTCTTCCTTATCCGTGCGTTCTGTCCTCATAGGATTCACCTCAGACACTAAGGCTCTCCTCTCTATAAAACTGTCCTGAAGCATAAAGTTTGTTCCTTCTGCAGACGCTGTCTCGCAGTTTGAATCTTAATTAGCTTTTTCCCCGAGTTGAATCGTGCGTTTTGCTCTACGTTGATCCGTCCGCATTATTATCATTGTTGAAGTAATATCCAAAGTATAAAGAGCATATTTACACTAGAGAAATTCCACAAATCACTGTCAATTTGAAACTTTCTGCCGTCCCCCTACAGGTGACATTCAACTGGTTTCATAAAACTACAGGACTTGCATCAGCCAAAGCCTGGTGGCACATCCATGTCAAATCTGAAGCTTTGCCAACTCTGGAGCAGCACGATGTTTTGCTTCATAGTCTTAACAGACACAGATGGATGCTTATGCACAGCAACACATTAAACAAGTACGACAGAGTAGCTTCGGTATTCAGCCTTCAGGACCGTCTCTTGGGTGTCTGTGTAGACCCTCACCCCAGACACAGCTCTGGTTAAGCAACAGCACGGCTGACAGGGAGTTTGTTAATGTTTGTATTTGTTTACGGGAGGAGCCCCATTAGCTGAGTATAATAATAACATCCCACAATAACATCCAACCAAACCCAGATACAATAAACCATGAAGCCCCCAGGGTCGTGAGCGGGGTCTTCCTTTAAGAAGTTCCTCGCCGTGGCGTGGAACTTCCCCCACCCCCAACACCTGTCGGGCGCCCCCCCCCACCCCCCCTGGCGGTGGCGGCGGCCCTGTTTGTCCCTGGCCCTCTCCCCGTAGCCCCTGTGTGTCCGGCGGAAGGCTAGCGTTTTTTGGCGAAGGTCCATGTGGCACGACAGGCCGTGGCATTCCTGATGTCTGTGGCTAATCTGCGGTGTCAGCTCGCGTTAACGCCGCACCACCAAATCTGAGGGCAGCCAGGGCCACGGAATATTAAAGAGCGGCCGCGGCCGGCGTCGGCCGCGGCAGCAGCGGTGGCGGCGGGGGCAGCCCAGGCGGCATTCCTCCGGAGCAGGGTGGGCTAGCAGAGGGTTAGCTGAGGTTGAGTAGGGGGTGGGCTGGTGGAGGTGGTGGTGGTGGAGGGGGGGGAGGGGGGGAGCGGGGGGCCGAGGGGGGCGGGCTGGGGGTGTCCACACTGTAACGGTCTGATACACTGGACAGGAGGAGGGGGGGGGGGGAGGAGGGGCCCCCGGGAGGATGGAAGGGGGGGGGGGGGGGGGAGAGGGCACAACTTCAAAGAGGGAATGCTTTTTCCTTGTCCCCCCCCCCCACCACCACCACCCGATCCCCCCTCCCTCCTTCCCACCGGACCCCCCACCCACCCGGCACATTGAAGCCGGCCTGGAATGAGCTCCAGCGACGGGGCTTTTGTCCGCGCCGAGGCCCTGAACGGAAGGCTCTGTGAGGGCCTGGGGCGGGGGGCGGGGGGCGGGGGGGGTTAATTATTCTCTACCTGGAACCTGCCAACCTCTCTGTGTTCTGCAGGCTCTGATTGACCCGTTAAGGGTCAGGCGGTCGGGGTGTGGGGGGTTCTGAGAGGGACGGTCGGATCGCCCCCGTGTCACATTTCACATGGGCCGGTGACTGAGTGAGTCAGACGGGAGGCATGCTGGTCCGAGGTAGCAGAAACAACAGGTTCATCCAGAATGCTGTTCAGTCATTCACTCATTCATCACCCCCCCCCCCCCCCCCCCCCAAACCCCTCCTCACCAGCAACCAAACTCCGTTTCTAGTCGGATAAAACTAAAAGGGGGCATGGCTTGAGCAGGACATACCCTGAAAGAACAGCCCCTCGTGCAGGTTCTATCCGGCTCTACCCGGTACTGGGATGACCCTGCGGTGCCTGATGACCCTGACCCACTCAGTCTTCACTCAGTCTCCGTCTCTATCTGCGGCCCCAGCCCCCCCACCCCCGCCTTACAGTAGCCAATCAGCCGCCGGGACGCCAGTGGGCACCAGATAGCCCAACATGTGCTGTGCTCCCTCTCTCCTCTCCCTCCCGCTCCCAAAGGGCAGGCCAACGGGGGGGTGGGGGGGTGGATGGGGAATGTTAGGGGGCGAGGAAGGGGTGGAGGGGTCAAAGGGTCACAGAGCCATGTTCACATGCGCCGCCGCCGCCGCGGTAGCCCCCGGCAACAGGTGTTGTCCCACGCCGACGCTCACCGACGTGTCACTTACCATCACGGTCACATGTCCTTACAGTTAACGTCTTTATCCCCCCCCCCCCCTGGGGTTAACTAATCTGGGGTTAACTGAGACTGACTTGTTTTTACAAAACGCTCATTCCTGTTTGTTTATTATCAAATGAATAGCATGAATCCTTTTTAGTGTATGGTTGTTCCGATCAGAGGGTTATTAAAGCCATACATTAACGTTGTGTGTGTGTGTGTGTAGCATCGCCGCGGCGGCCAGGGCTGGGAGCGACCATTAGCGCGGAGAGAAGAAGAAAGGCTGCTATATAAGACAGGGGGCCTGCTGGGGCCTGGTGCTGGAAGTGATATGTCTGTTCCCTCGCTGCCTCCTGCAAGAGGCCCCTTCGCCGCGCAGAGCTGAGGTCAACGAGTACACATCAATACCCAGAATGCACCTCAAGGGGGGAAAAAAGGAAAAAGGAAAGAAAACGTACGACAGTGCTGCTCCTTTAAGGTGGCAGGCAAGGAGTCGGCCGATTCCGTTCTATCTGGAGATGGAGAGAGAGAGAGGGGAGGAAGATAGGGAGAGAGAGGGAGAAGGTTAAGAGGGAAAGGCCGAGAGCGAGAGAGAGAGGAACGAGAGAAGGGGAGAGAGAGAGGGGAGGAGGAGAGGGAGAGAGAGGGAGAAGGTTAAGAGGGAAAGGCAGAGAGCGAGAGAGAGAGGAACAAGAGAAGGGGAGAGAGAGAGAGAGGGGAAAGAGAAGAACGAGAGGGGGAGAGAGAGAAGAGAGGGAGGGAGAGAGAGAGTGGGTCAGGAGGGGCCGGGGGAGAGAGAGATGGAGGAGGATAGAAAAGAAAAAGCAAGGGAGTGGTAAAAGGGATATCATTCGTTGGTTCGCTGCCGTCGCGAGGAAGATGTTACGCTAATATCATTCGTGTTGTAATACTATGGCTTTCAGTTTGCTCACTGCGCTGCTCGGAATAATAATAATAAAAAAAGAGTCTTGTTGCTAGGAGAGGAGGGATCCAGCCTTCTCTTATTGGCCACTAGTATGCGTAAGATCGGCCAATAGCAGACCTCCCCCATAAGCGATAGCATAGTACGGCTACCCCCACATGCAACCCTTAACTGACATGTCAGACCTTTTTTTATTGGATAAAGTGAAGCAGACTGAATGTGTTAAGACTGCAGTGAGGGTTTATGCATGGATTTGTGTGTGTGTGTGTGTGTGTGTGTGTGGGTGTGTGTGTGTGTGTGGGGGGGGGGGGGGGGTATGTCCCTGATTCGTAAATGATGCACGCACGCACACACACACACACACACACACACACACTCAAATCATCGTATGATTATTCATGAATAAAATATTTGTTTCCTTTATAATCTGTATAATTTGAAAGTAAAAAAATATCTAGTCAAGTGCTTTCTACGTGTGTATCTGAAGGAGAATGTTACATTGTGATTATAATACCTCAGTTTAACGCTTGTGGAATTTATTTTCGGTACATTGTTTAAACTGTAGACATTTTAAACAGTTTTAATTTCCCATACAACAAAAACAAACCAAATCATCTATAGCTAAAACGACAATCAACTCAATCAGTAGGTAGATCTGTTATACTGTGCTTCTCTCAGGTAACACCCCATAATACAATAACTCCTTTCAAGAACACCAACAGAAACATCTATCTATCTATCTATCTATCTATCTATCTATCTATCTATCTATCTATCTATCTATCTATCTATCTATCTATCTATCTATCTATCTATCTATCTCTCTCTCTCTCTCTCTCTCTCTCTCTCTCTCTCTCTCTCTCTCTCTCTCTCTCTCTCTCTCTCTCTCTCTCTCTCTCTCTCTCTCTCTCTCTCTCTCTCTCTCTCTCTCTCTCTCTCTCTCTCTCTCTCTCTCTCTCATGCTGTGTCTCTATCTTTCTATCTTCATATTGCTGTATCTCTTTCTATCTCTATATCTCTCTATCCATCTATTTAATTAGCTTTATTCGTCTATATATACAGGAACCTTTGTCTGTATTTATATATGTATTTATATATATTTATCTGTCTGTCTGTCTGTCTCCCTGCTCATCTATCTATTTTTCTGTTTGTATGTCTAACCATCAATATTTCGATAGATGGATCGAAAGAAAGATAGATAGATAGTTGGTTTGACTGATAGATGGATGGATAGATCTACCTATCTTTGTGTCCAACATTGTCAGAACGTATGATGAGCGCTGACCTCCAGTGCATTGTGACACTATGTTAATGTGAAGGTGTGTTTCTGCAGACAGGGTCTGAGCTGGGCTCCTTTGGGGAGTTGGTACATATTATTTTGCCCTTCAATAATTTTTTGATGAAGATTTAAAAGATAAATAACAATTTTAAAAATACATGCATTTTAAATTATACTTTAAAATGCCCCTTAGCCAGTTTTCACTAAAAAGGGTTGAAAAGCTCTCTCAAACCCCTATTTTATTGTTTTTACAAAGATAAACATACCTTGAATTACACAATAAAAAATTGCTTGAATAGAATTTCATCAAAATAATTACCAAAATAAGGAAGGACCGGAACAGGTCTAAAAGTGATTTAAGTTCATATAGGCCGCATTTAATATTATTTGGAGTTTCTCAGTTATACTCCCTATCAACCCTTCACATCTTACCACCTTGTGCAGTGTGCATGACCTAACCGACCTCAGATCAGCAAAACATGCCCAACAAATTAACTTTATTCATGATCCATCAGTATTCATGACAATAACATTTGCAACGAGTCCCACTAAATTGATAATAATATCGATTTCCTGTCATGTGTGCTGTGTGTAGGCATAGAGGTGCCATTATACGGCTATTGTTAGAAATGACAGTAGACCATGGTCATGGTCATATTTATGAATATTGTAACTAATGGACCGGTGCTTGTTTTAGATTCTGCACACACACACACACACACACACACACACACACACACACACACACACACACACACACACACACGCTGTTCACAGCGGGGATACCTCGGGGAGGAGGACTGAATCCTGGCACTGCTTTATCAAGTGACTGGCTCTCTGCTCTGATTCAAAACATAAGATGTAGCCTATATGAATACTTATGATGAAAAAGATCGTCAGTGTTTTTGCTCACGGGTGCAATATTTAAATGTTTGAAAATAACCGTGAATTATCAAGTTTAAGCTATTGAGACGGTTTTGCTGTGTGCAGTGCGTGCTCATGTAGCGTCGGGTCATAGCAAGTGATAGAGCGCCCTTGCGTGGCCGTTACAGGCAACAGCATGCACCGCAGTGCAATTATTTTTGAGGAAGAACTATTTTCAAAGAAAAAATATTTCACTTTTAGTTAGTTAATGATTATCTTTCAATCATTATCATTCTGTTCCATGTTTCGATATAGTATTATAGGTATGTTTAAGAATATATTCTTAAGAGATGGTATATTGTCCATAAAGTTTAACAACACACATTGATTAATTTAGTATTTTTTTTTTTTGTATTTACACTATTAACCGTTGCAAATGGAAATGGCAAATGCCACATGGACTTTTGACTGTGAATTGAAAGACATTTTAATTAATTAGCAGCTCGTTATATCGGGATAATGCTTAACCCTGCAGTCAGCCACCCCAAGCAATTCAATTCAGTTGATTCTACTCTGCAATATAAATCATTAAAAACCAAACAAAAAAAACACCACAAATGCCCAAAAGGAAAGACTCCATCGATTATAGTGCATTAAGAATTACATTATTAACCGTTGCAAATGGAATTGGCAAATGCCACATGGACTTTTGACTGTGAATTGAAAGACATTTTAATTAATTAGCTGTTTGAAAACAAGATTTCCACATTAAAACGTCCAAACATGAGAATATGATATTTTTATTCCATGCATGCAGTTCTCAGTAAATGATATAAGTCGTTTAAACACAATATTCAATCATACAGTGGATACAAAAAATTCATAAAAAAATATGAATATGAAAAAGTTGTTGATTTGGCTGAACCCCAGTTAGATTCAAGTGCATATAAACAATTGCCTGTATTCCTCAGGCACTTGGGTGTGTGGATTGGCTAAGGGTCCTGCAGCAGCTAAGCCTATCATGTATCCAATGGGAAGTCTTGGTTGGCAACTTTGGTGGATGCGTCACATAAAAAGAGCAACTGACCTGATTTTGTCTATTCTTATACTGGAAATAGCCTTCTGAGAGTCACAGTACCTCTAAGCAGTCAAAAGAATATCCCTATTGTACCTAGTGGTTACAAGATATACTGTATACAACTAATAACGTATATGTTTGATGTATGTAAATCAGAGATGATTACAATCATTCAAGAATATAAAGCCATTATGTATGGCTTAGATCATGGTGATCAGCTAAAGCAGCCTCTGTCTGAGCCATGGAACATATCACTTTGAACATGAATTCACTTATTCAATAGCAAACATCTTGCTTGTCAATCACAGATGCTTGAAATGCAACACTTATCAATACAAAAACACCTGCACAGGGAGGGAGCACAGATGGAGGGAGATTTGGGGTTGTTTGTAGCTCACTCTTAACCATTCTCTAATCGTACCTACATTTAGGTATGATACCTGATAAATGTGTATAGTACCGAGCTCTGATATCACTCAGATCTTTCATATCAACCCATTTGAAATCTCAAATTGTGTACTTTGTAAGGCAGTTCACACAATTCAGACTAAACTTGACTAGGAATCACAATAGGAAAATTGTCGTGTCAATCTACATGTGACAATATTGGTTCAAAATTAGTTGATTCATTTTATGTTAATACCTTCTCTGTCCTACCCCTGGGTCGGCCCTGTCCCAGAGTCCCACCCTGGGAGCGCTGTGATGAGAACACTGTCCCCCTGGACGTTGGTCAGGGCGGGTTTAGACCGATATGTTTAGGCGGTTGGGTTGAAGGTTCCATGGAATCCGTAGGGAATGTTGACCGGCACATTAGCTCTTCCCAGCTCCTCGAATGTTTGGGCATCCAAGACAAGGAGGAAGGTTCCTTTATCCTATGAAAAGATAAGACATAATAACATTGACATACGAATTATATAATTAATTTGGGTTAACACAATAGTAATTCTTGAAATTTGCTTTGGGTAGTTTTATTCAAATATAATACATGATAAAATATAAACATGGTTCCATTGTTTCACCAAGACAAACATCTGAGCTTCTCTTCTAGAGCATTTTAAAAAGCACACTTTGTTTTCCTTCTCCAGCTCATTATATCGGGACAGTGCTTAACCCTGCAGTCAGCCACCCCAAGCAATTCAATTCAGTTGATTCAACTCTGCAATATAAATCATCCAAAAAAAAAAAAAAACACCACAAATGCCCAAAAGGAAGGACTCCATCGATTATAGTGCATCCAATTTACGAGCCACTATATTGTAGTGTGTCTCCGCTGTACTCAGAGCAGCGCGTGCTTACGTCTGCAGTCTCCCTGCTTATTGTTCCGTCCAAGCTACAACCCTGGCCTGTAATTCTCTCTTTCTGCAGCCAACAGCCCTATAAAAATCGTGATAAATATCCTCCGATAGCCACCATCAGCAGGAACGCGTGTGGTCGTAAAAGGTTTTATTCTTGCCCACATATCGCTTCATTACCTGAACTTATATCACCCGTATACTCCGGGTCTGAGTGGACGTTTTTCAAAAGTTGCTCGCTGTAAACGGCATCGTAGTTCATGAGTTTACTTTGAAAATAACTTTGGGGTTGTGTGGTGTTAAATAACAGCTTTTGTAGGCGTGTGTGTGGTGTTATTTTCACAAAGCACAACTAACCTGTCATGTCCATTATCTGCTATATGGAGGACTAGAATGTTTTCCCCCAGCCTGCGTTGGTCAGAGCCAATATTTATATTCCTCCTTGGTAAAGCGAGAGTGCGACTAGAACCCAACCCGTCTCAGACTACAGGCAGAACACGTCTCTGATCATCTAAACCAAATCAGGCATTATGTCTGTTTCATTACCAATGTCACATGTTCCATGTTTGCAAATGCATTCTGTGTGTGCTTATATATATATATATTTTTTTTTTTTTACTATTATTTGTGAGTGGTATACTGACATTTTTTGGATTTTCTTATAATTACAATCACACCTCCAGACAGAACGGCTGCACTGTTTTTCATTGGAGGGGTCACGCAAGGGAAGACATACATTGTTTAGTAGGAGATAATGTAGAATATAATAAACATGGAAATAATGACATTAACCTTTTCTTCATATATTTATATGAAAGAACAAATTTATCTAACATAATAACGCATGACGCAGTCGAGAATTCTACTCTCATTAAGAGGCATTTTATGTATTTGGTTTGTCTCGGATAGACGAGGACTTTAGTTTGACGTTCAATATTTCCCCTGTTTTTCTTCCTAAACTCAATAGCTCATTGAGAGCCAAAATAAATCAGATGAGACTTGTTTACACATTTTACAGTTTCACACATTCCTGAGTGCCACACGATGCCCTTGATATTAGGAAAACCACACGTTGAAAACTAATATCAGCACTCCAATTGAGTGAAATATTGTCCAATGTCCAAACTGATCTGAAAGTAATCTGTCCTTTTTCAAAAAGCTACTTTGTTTTGCAAGCGAATACAGTCCATCTAAAATCACTTCGGTCCCTTTCTATCCAAACTGTCATCCACCACCTTAACTATGTTAAAGGAACGAATGGACAACCCGCTGTTGAAGACTCCAGGCATACTCTGCATGCATCAAGAGGCCAGCAGAGAAGGGGAACCAACAGTTATTGTTACGGCCTGTATAATGAACAATCTGAGAGACACGGATATGCCAGAAACCTTTAGTATATTTGGCCTACTTTATTTTATTGTATGCACACAGAACACACCGTTATATTTTGCCATTGGTGCCATCTTGAATGCTCTCCTACGCTCCCATCTAGCGGTTTGGGATGGCAGTTCTGCAGACCTCAGCTCACACAACCTTCGGCGTCGCCTACGTAGGCATTTGATCTGGCGTCTTTTCTATCTCGCGCGTATGGGGGTGCTAGCTTCTATTCATCTCAAATGGATGGGCACTCGCAATTTTTTTCCTGCGAGTCGTTTGTGCACACAGTTGTGTTAGTTCAGGTAAAATGTACCGCCTGAGTGTAGCTGGGTGGGTTTAACCGTTGTGTGGTTTAACTGTTGTGTAGTGTAACTTTTGTTCTCGAGGGTGAGTCCCCTTAACTTTAATTGGTGAGATGAACTCGACCACACTGGAAGACACCACCCCGAATCCTTATGTCTGAATAAAAGTATAAATATATTTATTTTGCACAATAGGAGAACAAAAGTATCCCCACAGCATGTACCATCATTCTCCCCGAGCTACTCTTCTGGGTTTCTGTATAAAGGGTTTTTAGAAATGTCAAGGTGATTCGAGCTAAAGGACTAATGACTAATGACCTTCTGGGCCGCCGCTGGGACAGGGCTCCCACGCAAGAGCACATTGTCATGATTCTATAAAGAACTACTGGGTACGCATGTTGTAATTTTGCACCATGCATTATCAAGTTATGTAAAAAGTCGTGTTTAATTTCCTAAAAACTGTAACCACCTCTTGTCCCGATAGAAGTGGCACGGCTGCACTTTGCTTTCAGTTGGTTGTGAAAAACCGACTGCTTTTCAGCAGTGCATTTGAATGATTCTGCAACAACTTTGAATCAATCTTTCCATTCGCCCGTCGATCTTTCGAGTCCGTTCACACTAGGGATGGGCAAAATGATTATTTTCCGGGAACTAGTTCTTTCAATTCAGTTCACTGTAACGATTCGTTCGTTTGATTTGTTCGTTTTGATTCGTTCGCTACGTCAGATTACGTCATTTTTCAGGGAATCTCACAGGTGTCTGCCCCCCTCCCCGCGAGACGTCCCTGCGCATAATTTAAGCGACTTCTAGGCTCTACCCCGCGTGAAAATCAACAAGATATACTATATAATACAACCAAACGTCCCACCAATATTTATACCACTTGCTTACTCTCTATATTTCATTCATGGTTTTATATTTATAATTTTATTTTACTTTACATTTAATTCTTCATTATTCAGGCATTACAGAACTTTCATGGTCATAAATAAAAAATACGAACTGCAGTTTAATATCTTTGTTTGTTTGTTTGTTCTTGAATTTACGTACGCATTTCCCAATCCCAAGACTCCTGGGATTGGGAAATGCGTTTATCCAATAGATGGAGGTCAAGTCTATTTTCGGAAATGTAGGGGGATATAGGAGTGGCCCCACGTCGAATGGTATGACCCAAGATACGTCAGACAGAGAAAGCGCGCAAATTCGACGGTACCACCTTGTCATTTGTTTACCCAGGTGCCATGGCAACACCATTGCTACCTCTCATTGGCTGAATCTTTGAGAACGTTGTAGACTCAATCGATATAAGGTCGCGGGGAGACGAAGCTCTGTTCGTTTGTATATTTTATTTACGTGACCATATTTTTTTTTATGTTAAAAAAATGAATCAAAGAACCAGTTCTTCTTGTTTTGGGGAACCAGTTCTTGTCGTTCACGTTCGGGATTTGTTCGTTGTGAACGAATCGGTCGCGACCGACTCATCCCTAGTTCACGCACATTTGGGGTCAGAAACGCTTCACTGCCCCCTTGTTGTGGACCCCTTAATGTAACGGGGGACTTCAAACTCTGGCAGCTCTGCGGAGATCCAGGTCTCTGAGTCCCAACGTGGAGACATGCTGTGAACGCAGCCGTACCTGTGAGGGTGTGAGCACCACAGAGAGGATGACTCCTTGGTCCTCGTCCACAGCGTCGGGCGAGGGCACGAACACCGGCTCAGACGGGTAGAAGCCCTGCTGCTGCCACACCTGGGACGGACACACACACACACACACACACAATGAAGGTTTATGAAGTTTGGAAACATTTAGATATGGCAGATTCTTTGTGTTAATAGCTCACCTGCTAAAAAATGTACAGACTACGCCAAAGTCACCCATTGAAAAAAAAAAATCAACGCATTTTTGTTAAGAATGTATTCCAAATCCTTTGAGTTAAAGTCTGCTTGAAAAGTTTGTGTTTCTTGTCATTTCTGTGTAATTGTTTAACACCCACTGTTGTTGTATTTTGTATTATTTAAAGCTTAGGGTTGCTATATGTTACTATAACATCAACATTCCATGCACCACTTTAAGTAAAGACTGCATCACACACACACACACACACACACACACACACACACACACACACACACACACACACACACACACACACACACACACACACACACACACACACACACACACACACACACACACACACACACACACACACCCCCCCCTATGGGTTGTCGACTTAGCTCTTGCTAATATCACTAACTTCAAGATGCAATTCAAGGCAGTTGAGGATCAATGTACGCGTTTAATTATTGCGTCGGTACATCATGTCCTGTATGACAGACACCTCGTGGGCTCCTCCCAGCCCACCTTGAGGGACTTGTCCTTGAGGTCCATCTTCAGCAGGGAGTCCCCCACCAGGTGTCTGAAGCCACAGCCGTAGAAGTAGCGGTACGGCCGCGTGTTGTTCTGCCCATAGTTGATCTGAGGGAACTCCAGGCCTCCGTAGTCAAGGAGATCGTCGCCATGGAGATCCTCGTGCTGGCACAACACCTGCTCACAGAGAGAGACATGAACCCTCCTATTTATATTAACTACTGTAAGGCACAACCCAATATTGATTAATTGATCGCCGTGTCACGACATTGTCAAAGATCGGCATGTAAAGAAAAAATATGCATTTCAACTAAGTAGCAAACGTTTGTTAAAGGCACCCAGTGCAACTTTCGAGGCTTAAAAATAAACATTCAATTTCTAGTCTTTTTTACACGTAGTAAGTTTCAATAACTCCATACCATTACATACCGACATTTAAGCAGCAAAGATGAGACGTCGTTGTGTGGTGAGAACTGATACAAAATCGATAACAACAACAATGCCGCCATTTTCTTTATTTTTTGTAACCTACAATAAATAAAGCAGGCTTCCAGTCAATGGAAAAATGGCTTCTCCCCACCGGCGATTGTTGTTGTTTACGATTTTCTATCAGTTCTCACCACACAACGACGTCTCATCTTTGCTCCTTGAATGTCGATATGTAATGGTATGGAGTTATTGAAACTTACTACGTGTAAAAAAGACTAGAAATTGAATGTTTACATAAAGTTGCACTGGGTGCCTTTAATATTGACAATCCTCAGGTAATTTAAAAATACAGATATTACACACACATTGCAGGCCAACATTTATTGTTAGTTTTTTCAGATTATTTTGATGAATATAGGCTGTTTCCTAAAGTGAAGGCTGCAGACTAGTTAGAACACTTCCTTGCGAGTCGCGTCCTATGGAGATGAGGCTAGAGTGCTAGCTAGAGGGCCGGCTAGCGTTTGTAGCGTTCAGAGTTTGGAACGACTCGCTAGTGTGGAAGCGCATTAATATTGCTTGTGGTAAATATTTTAATTATTGAAATTGTTATTTGGGACAGTAGTTTGTTTAAACACCAGCTACTTACATATTATAACAAATCAATCCAAGCAAAATTTTGCCTATCATTACGTTGCAAAAACGTTTGCAAAAAAAAAAAAATCGCACAGTAAATTTTTTGCATTTGCATGATCTATAAAAGAAATAGGGCGCAAAATACTTCTGAAAACGTTCAAATAACTTAATACCCCGCGCAGCGTGTGAACTCAAAGGATTGTGGGAATTTTGGCTCGTTGATGATCCATCGATGCAACCTTGAAAAATCTCGGAATTCTCAAAACTAAAGATCGTGAAAAGGGCGCGGAATTCCGAGTGTTCTCAACATTGGAAAAGTGCTTGTCGGCGTTCTATGATGTAGCGTCCTTAAAAGGGCGGCCGTTTTGCTTGCTTCCTTCACATTGGGAAACAGCCATAGTTTTGGATTAACATTGTCTTTGCTTTGGCCTGTATAGGTTTATAGTTCTAGGTCTACCTTTTCAAGCAGACCAAGTAACCCCTCATAATTCATCTTATTTCTTCTTCTAATGCGACTGCGACCCCGCTCACCTTGTCCTGGCCGGTCTTTAAACAGGTGGCCAGGCTGTCGGGTCTGGTGTTGAGGTTCTGGTTACTCGGGGTGTCGCTGGTGACACCCAGCGGCAGGACAAAGCGCCTGGGGAACACCCTGGTCATCTCGTTATAGACCTGGAGGACAACCACATCATCAGCAGGTATTCTAGTGACACAAGCACATGGCTACCTGCCTCGCACTGCGGGGTTCTTTGGAAGCTGAGCAAGGCTTGTCGGGGGGGGGGGGGGCTCTCTGGCCTATGGAATATGGCCCAGGACAGTGAGGGGGGGCACCTTCCTTCAGAGAGAACTCTCTTTCAGATGAGACGTTAGACCGAGGTCCTGACCCCATGTGATCACTCCAAGGTCCCATGGCACTAGGGTCCGGGCCAAATCCCCAACCTGGATCTTGTACCGACGATCAATGGCCATGATCATTTAATTAGATGCCGTCATTCCTCACCTCTCCACAGTGTGTGACATAATGGCTTTCGAACATTACTCAGGTGGGTGATTGGCTGACCTTATAAGGCAATCTAATTCGCTGACCTACTGGAGAACATGTCATTGGCTCACCTAATGGCGAGTGTCTTACTCATGATACATTTTCTTTTTGATCTGCTGACCTGATGGCGAGCACTTCATTGGCTGAGCAGATTGGAGAGCTTTTCATTGGCCGAACCGATAGAGAGCGTCTTATTGGCTGACCTGACAAAGATCAACCATGTGCTGACCTGTTTGAGAGCATCTCATTGGCTGCCACGATCAAGAGCCTCTCATTGGCTGAGAGCCTCTCATTGGCTGACCTGGTCGAGGGCGTCTCCAGACTTGCGTAGGTTCTGGATGAGGTAGTTGTTGATGGCCTGGCCGTCCTCTGAGCAGCACATGTCCAGCATGAGGAAGCCGTCTTCCTCGAAGGCGTTGATCTGATGGAAGGTGGAGATGGCCTTGGTGTGGTACCTCACCAAGCTCGCCTGGGGAGACGACACCACATTACATCACATGCACACCAACCCCTGGCCTGACTGTTCTGCACGCCTGGCTGCAATTACATACACACACACACACACACACTGCACGCTTGAGGTCGTACTGTACACGACATGGTTGAAGAATGTGCAAAGAAGCAAAGGATTGGTATTCTAGCATAGTGGCCAGCATGACCTCACTGCGGTTTCTCTAATGAAAACTACGAGCAGCATGGTGAGGCTGCCTTCAGCATTATGCAGCTAACAGCTGGTAGAAACTTCCTAAAGTTTGAGACCAGCCTTAAATCAAGCAACTTTGCTCAAACCTGGCTCAAAGCGTTTATCTTCACAGCTTCTTTCTTTTAAAGCCTTCCTCTGTGTATTGTATTCTTTACTCTTATTTTATATATATTTTTTATGGCTGTTTTAGATAAGCTGTATAAATAAACTTGCCTAGCTTTGACTAGTACTAGTGCAGCTAGTATTTGCACATCTCCTAATTACTGATTCTTTATCCAATGAGTCAAACTGAATTCCTGTCTCCGCTTTACACTCAGTTAGTCGTTTGATTACACACTTCTAGAAACCACATTGATATGGGCGACTTTTAGATAATGAGTTCACTTACAAATCAGAGCTTGAGCAATATGAATAGGCTACAGGTAAATGTTTGGTTGAAGACAACAATGGAGGCCAATAATGGTGGAGTGTAAGAGGGGGAGAAATAGAGGAGCAGGAGGAGCTGGAAAGACAAGGAAGAGGAGGGGGAAGAAGAAGATGAGGAAGACAAAAGAGGAAAAGGAGGAGGAGGAGGAAGGGGAAGAAGAAGATGAGGAAGACGTAAGAGGAAAAGGAGGAGGAAGGAAAAGAAGAAGAGGAGGATGTGAAGAAGTGGAGGTGGACGAGACGTAAGATGAGGGAGAGGAGAGAACGAGTTTTTGAAAAGATATGTATAATATTTTCCTGGTTTTGTGCATTAAGGTTTTGTGGTTTGTGTATTGAGTTTTGCAAAAAAGTGTAATGCTTCAAAGATAGTGCCTTAGCAATCAGAAGAAAAAAATAATGAATCAAGTACCTCTTATCCAACATTGCTTATTTGATATTGTATATTGTTAATTGGAGAGCCTCTGTGCTGTGGAGCTCTCTGGGTCAGGCCATTACCCTTGTGTAATGCCGTGCAGCCTGCAGCCTCCACCCACCTGGCCTGTCTTCTTGTCCACCAGATGGAACACGGTGTCCTGCTTGGGGTCCCAGTAGATGCCTTCGCTCAGCCCCTTCCCTCTCAGCTTACAGGTCACGATCTTCAGCAGGTCCATCTTGATGGGCTGCTCGATGAAAACCACGTAATTCTCGGACATCGCTGGCGGGGAATAGAGACGGAGGACGGAGAGCGGGGACGAGTTAAACGACGCATGCGATTATGTTTAGGCTAGTATACATTTCTCTACGATTACACCTTTTGGTAGTCAAACACCTTATTTGTCATCTTCTGATTAAATAAGGCAGCCCTGACAAATAGTACATTAAAAACGATTGTGATAACCAATCGCTCCGTACGCAATCCAGAGGAGGGCAAATGAAATGTTGTCCCTAAAACGTCAAACACTGTGATTATCCTTTGACTGTGGAGAATCTGGGAAAAATACGGGTGGTTCTCCCAGGCCGGGGGCACCCGGTGAGTCACCGAAGCTGTGGTAGTAGGAGGGGTGGGACTTGCTGGCAGGCATGATGGAGCACAGCACTGTGGCTCCCTGCAGCGAGTCAGTGGAGTCCTTCTTCTCTGGAGGGACCCGCACGATGTTGTACAGCGCACCTGCAAGCAAGACCAGGGGGTTACACACACACCCCCGTGCCCTTACACACACACACACACACACACACACACACACACACACACACACACACACACACACACACACACACACACACACACACACACACACACACACACACACACACACACACACACACACACACACACACACACACACACACCAAGATGACTCCAAAACTAATATAAGCAAACACTTCCATACGTACACAGAAACACACCCACACACATAAACACAGGAACAAACGTGACGTCACACGATCCCGCTGGTGCTGTTATTCTTATTTCCAGTATTTGGAATGGGGTATGTTGATGTTTACGTTGGGAGAGCTATCCACTGCCCACAGCCTGGCTATACGCACCTTTGCTGCCGTACGAGTTGCCCATGTTGTACACCGTCCCATCAGGGTCGCAGTGGGGGTGGGCCGTGGCCCCGTTCACAGCCACAAACTTACTCCAGTCGACCTGCAATGTAGACATAACACAAAACCATGAATGTTAATCATTACTCATGACTGTTTGACTTGTTAGCTAAAAAAAGCAAGATCTCAAAGGCTCTGGCTGATTTTAGTTAGTTGTTTACATTGTTGACATGTAAACTAGCCAGGATTTTTGTTATATTCACCGCTTCTCATGGTGTACATTGCGTTCAGGAATTAGGCAGTTGGCTAGCCATTGACATCAATTATGTTCTAGACGAGTGTTTAGCATCTCCCATGACTGTACATCGTTTTTTTCAACAGAAGTGAGCACATACTAACTTCTGTGGATAGGGAGTTATCTCCAATAATGCTCAGAGAAAAAAAAATCCACACGTTTCAATAATTAGTTTACCCACCACTGGGCTGGCATATCTATATCGATGTCTGCGTCTATGTTGACATGCTTTTCGACATAGACAACATCAACAATTAATTAAATTAAATCAACCTGGATTCTTGGCAAAACCGGCCTTAACTATAGTAAGTAAGTAAAGTTTATTTATATTGCGTAATTTAGAGACAAAGGTCCCACAGTGCTTCACAATCATAAAATAAATATGAGACAATAAAAAACATAAGTGTAAAAAGGCATAAAATACTGTACAACCCGCATAGCTCTAGACAAAAGCCTGCATGAAAACATGAGTCTTAAAAGGAAACGCCCAGATATCTCGGACTCTGTGGACACTGTTAAAGTGTCCACAGAGTCTGCAGTAAGTAGAGGGAGAGGGCGTGCATTCCACTGGCTAACACCAAAAGCATGAGCAACCAGTTGTGAATTGGGTGCAGGGAACAGTAAATAACAGATGCTCTTATGTGTTCTATTGGGGTTTATTTTGTGGTTAATGATTACCTTTTCTATCGACGCTAGGGTTTCTGGATCCACTTTGTGCATCAAGTTGGTCTCGGTGCTGACGTAGTAGTCTCCCTTGTATTTCACAAAGCTCACACTTGCATTGTCCGTGGGCTCTGCAATCAGAAAATTTTCACAACGTTATACTGCAGATCGATCTATATATCTATCCATCCATCTATATATATATATATATAGACAAGCTATATTTCAGATTCAGTTGATTTCATACATGTATTTGAAATGCAATTTAGTTTAAAACTGGAGTTAATTTAAGGAGTTTGCCCGCTCAGTGTGCCAACACAGCTGTTTTGTGACATGAGGGCTCCAGAGATCCACCCTTGTTTGCCCGCTGGAATGCTGAACTTGCACTCAACGCAGAAGTCATAGCATGTGACCGGAATGAGGCAGGGAAGTTCAAGACTGCAGCCATTCCCTCGTAAACATTCTTTGCGTTTCATGTGACCTCTTCACCAGCAGACATTGGTTGGGGGATGCATCGCGCTAGTGCTGGGCGTGAAGAGGAACATCTGTTTCCCATCGTCGCTGTACAACCAGAGGAGGCCCAAGGAAATGTAACCAAACACTGTGAACCACACTCTATGGACCACACTCTATGGACCACACTCACCATGAACCACAGGCGCTATGAAACACACTCACTGACTTCTAACAGAAGACATGAGCATGTTGTGGCTTAAATATTTGTGAATTATATTAACAATGCTCTTGTTTTATTTTGTCATTTAGCAAATGCTTTTATCCAGGGCAGGTAGATAAAAGCATCTATACCTACATCTAGGCTGCGGACCCTCTTGGTGATTATCTTGTCTTGAAACGTGTGGTTGTCTAAAAACTGTGAGTAGGCCTTCACACAGCACAGCTGGCCACAAGCTGAACGGGCACCCTTCCAGACGGCCATCTTCTATAGCGTGTATTTTAACAGCCACACCCTGTCGCGTGTCTTCAATCTGTGATATTTCAGAGCATGTTGCGTGGTTCTGTTTCACATGTACTGGTATATTTTTTCAAGTCAAACAGCAATCGGTCAAAAGGCAGCTTGTTAAAACAGGATAAAGAACCAATGCCACCACAAATTCTACATTTTGAAGCCAGAACACCATGTATCCAGTAACTATCCCCTCTATTGGACTATCACAGTATCCAGTAACTATCCCCTCTATTGGACTATCACAGTATCCAGTAACTAACCCCTCTATTATAGTAACACAGTATCCAGTAACTAACCCCTCTATCATAGTAACAGTGTACAGTAACTAACCCCTCTATTATGGTAACAGTGTACAGTAACTAACCCCTCTATTATGGTAACATAGTATCCAGTAACTAACCCCTCTATTGTACTATCACAGTATCCAGTAACTAACCCCTCCATCATAGTAACATAGTATCCAGTAACTAACCATTCTATCATAGTAACACAGTGTCCAGTAACTTACCCCTCCATCATAGTAACACAGTATCCAGTAACTAACCCCTCTCTTATAGTAACACAGTATCCAGTAACTAACCCCTCTCTTATAGGAACACAGTATCCAGTAACTAACCCCTCTCTTATAGGAACACAGTATCCAGTAACTAACCCCTCTCTTATAGGAACAGTCAACCTTTCCAGTCCTCATTTCAGCCGGTCACTTACGGATCATCTCAAAGCGGGAGAGAAAGCGCTGGAAGAAGTTTTGACAGGGGTCGGGGAGGGCCAGCGTCCCGAACTCGGACACCATGATGCGGTCCTTCTCGCTGTTCTTCCTGTAGGAGTCGCTCTGCAGGAAGCGACTGCGGTAGGTCACCTCTCCCTCCTGGATCTTGAACTGATGCAGTAACGCCATGCCGTCAAACCAGTGGTTGTAGCTGCGGAGGGGAGGGGAACATTCAAGGCGTCGTTACTCCTAGGATGGGGAGGATTTGGGCTGATACAGATTGCCACTTGATCTGCCGATAATGAATTTTACACATTTTGGACAACATTGTCCAATGGTTGCCGACATTTGCGGCCAGTAAATCAGTGGACCAACATATTCAGTTGACAGAAAAATCATTAACACAATAAATATAAAGAAGTCAATTATCATGGGCATCACTTTTTGTTTCGGACTCACTGCGTGTTCCCAAACTCAAACTTTCCGGGCCCATTGCGGAGCAGGTTGCCGTGGATCCAAGAGGGGATGGTCCCCCGTACGGCGGTGGGGATGGGCTCCGGGGTCTCCTCCACGGAGCGCACCAGGGGGGCGATGCACTCCAGGCCCTTAAGCACCCCTGAGGCCCTCTGCTCCTCCCTGACGCCCAGCACGGTGTCATCTGCGGAGAGAGCAAGGTGTCTTATGTAGACACATAAAACCCGCCATGGCTTACACATCGAGGACTTAAGCTTACCAGACCTTAAACACGGATAAAAAACGGTATGCAAACACACCAAGGCGAGGGAAAAACTTAACAAGTAGAATATGAACCCTTTCAACTTCACCGTCCCCTGCTGAAAGTTTAAATTAGAAAACCACAACTCTAGTGTGTTGTGGTTAAGGAAAGTACGTGTATTCCCACAGATGCTGCAAAGTTGAAGTTCACCTACGTAACTGATACGAACATAAAAGCATTTATACGACAAAAGCTGAACAATGCTGCCAAATTTCAGAAACAATAAATGATCAACTGTTTAAAGAAAGTTAAACTTTTGTTCTATTTTTTTTGTATTTTAGCAGTCTGTAGAAAACACTGTGTTAATGGTGGTTGTAAGCCTAATTTATGTGCAGTGAATTATTGTTACAGCACTATGGTTAAAAATGGCAACAACAAAAAGTGATAGTTGAAAATATCCATTAGGTAAAGTACAATGACATAGTTAAAAGAAAAACAAAATACTGCATACTGCAGTTATTATTGTAATGCAGTATATATAGTACTATGGTATCGTAATTGTAGTATTCTATAGCAAAATAAAAGTATAATAAAAGTTCTGTAATTTACTTCAGTAGATTGTAGTTTATGTAGTAAACTGTAGTAGTATATAATGTAGTATACTGTAGTAATAAAACTGCAGTTTTCTGTAGTATACTATAGTTTACTGTAGTAGTATATATGTGGTATACTGTACTAATAAAACTGCAGTTTTATGTAGTATACTATGTTTACTGTAGTAAAACTACTGTAGTAAGGTTAAAAAACACTACAATATTTACTATAGTATATATAGGGTGTACTGTAGTTTATTTACGATAGTAAACTAGAATTTTCTGTAGTATACTATAGTTTACTGTAGTAAAACTACTATAGTAAGGTTCAAAAACACTACAATATTTACTATAGTATATATAGGGTATACTATAGTTTATTTACTATAGTAAACTATAGAATTTTCTGTAGTATACTATAGTTTACTGTAGTAAAACTACTTTAGTAAGGTTCGAAAACACTACAATATTTACTATAGTATACAGGACTGTCTCAGAAAATTAGAATATTGTGATAAAGTCCTTTATTTTCTGTAATGCAACTAAAAACATGAAAATGTCATACATTCTGGATTCATTACACATCAACTGAAATATTGCAAGCCTTTTGTCGTTTTAATATTGCTGATTATGGCATACAGCTTAAGAAAACTCAAATATCCTATCTCAAAATATTAGAATATCATGAAAAAGTATAATAGCAGGCTATTTAACTAATCACTTGAATCGTCTAATTAACTCGAAACACCTGCAAGGGTTTCCCTGAGCCTTTAAAAACACTCAGCTTGGTTCAGTAAACTAAATCACAAGTATGGGGAAGACTGCTGACCTGACTGCTGTCCAGAGGACCATCATTGACACCCTCCATCAGGAGGGTAAGACACAAAAAGAAATTTCCAAAAGAGCAGGCTGTTCACAGAGTACAGTTTCAAAGCACATTCACAAAAAGTCTGTTGGAAGGAGGAAATGTGGCAGGAAACGCTGCACAACCAAGAGAGAGGACCGCAGCCTTAACAGCATTGTGAAGAAGAGCCGCTTCCAGAATTTGGGGGAGCTTCAAAGACAGTGGACTGAAGCTGGAGTCCAGGTATCAAAAGCCACTGTTCACAGACGTGTCCGGGAAATGGGCTACAATAGCCGTATTCCCATGGTCAAGCCACTCCTGAACTCAAGACAATGGAAGAAGCGTCTGACTTGGGCTATGGAAAAGAAGCACTGGACAGTTGCAGAGTGGTCCAGAGTCCTGTTTTCAGACGAAAGCAAGGTTTGTATTTCATTTGGAAGTCAAGGCGCTAGAGTCTGGAGGAAGGCTGGAGAGGAGCAAAATCCAAGTTGCTTGAAATCCAGTGTGAAGTTCCCACAGTCAGCAATGGTTTGGGGAGCCATGTCAGCTGCTGGTGTTGGTCCGCTGTGTTTCATCAAGTGCAGAGTCAATGCAGCTGTGTACCAAGAGATTTTAGAGCACTACATGCTTCCATCTGTTAAAAAAGCTCTATGGAGATGATGATTTCATTTTCCAGCATGATCTGGCACCTGCCCACAGTGCCAAAACCACCAGTAACTGGTGTACTGACCATGGCATTACTTTCCTCGATTGGCCTGCCAACTCCCCTGACCTGAACCCCATAGAGAATTTGTGGGGTATTGTGAAGAAGAAGCAGAGAGACACCAGACCCAATAATGCAAATGAGCTAAAGGCCGCTATTGAAGCATCCTGGGCATCCATAACACCTCAGCAATGCCACAGGCTGATTGCCTCCATGCCACGCGGCATTGATGCAGTAATCCGTACAAAAGGATTCCAAACCAAGTACTGAGTGCATTAATTGACATTTTCAAATGTTTGATTTTGTTTTGCTGTTTTTACTTGGTCTGAGGAAATATTCAAATTTTTTGAGATAGGATTTGAGTTTTCTTAAGCTGTATGCCATAATCAGCAATATTAAAATAATAAAAGGCTTGCAATATTTCAGTTGATGTGTAATGAATCCAGAATGTGACATTTTTGTTTTTTTTAATTGCATTACAGCAAATAAAGAACTTTATCACAATATTCTAATTTTCTGAGTATATTTTCTGTATACTATAGTTTATTTATATTTACTATAGTAAACTATAGAATTTTCTGTAGTATACTATAGTTTACTGTAGTAAAACTACTATAGTAAGGTTCAAAAACACAATATTTACTATAGTATATATAGGGTATACTATAGTTTATTTACTATAGTAAACTATAGAATTTTTTCATGTGAGAGGTTCGTGGTATACCCCCCTGCTCTCTCAGAACCTGTTTGTATTCTATGGTACGAAATACGACTACTTTTTAGTTATTAGTAGGCCTAATTGATTGATGGAACAATGCAAAATTATTCCAAACCATTAATGCTGCATCTTTCTTCCAGCTCAGCATGAAAACATGTGGTAAATCCAACTGTATCATAACTACAGCTGGAGAATTGCCAATGTAACATTTTAAAGGAATATGTACATAAAATGTTCTTTATATTCGTGGCACAATGTTATATCAAATCAACATAAAACGATCGATGTACATAGACGAACCCATCAACAAGAATTAGCAAGTAGCCCGCTGGGGAAACCATCAAGTTCAAGGCTATTTTAAACAGGCCTGCTATTGGGATGAGAATGACAACACAAGCTTTTCGGATGTAAAATATGCCTACCTGGACTGTCCATCTTCACAGGTGCCATGATGATACTGCGTCGAACAAACAAAACCCTTCCGATGACTTACGAACGCATGATAGTTCTGTTGCTGCTGCGCAGTAGATCCTACGCGCAGCCCGCTGGCATAGTGTGACGTAATGCTGTTAGGTAACGCAACAACATCGACGGAGGCTGCGCTGCCTGCATCCAAAATGCACGATTTTGAAACACATTGTACGGATTCAGGAAAGTATGTAACCGAAAGACATTTCATTGTAATTTCACTTGAAAGGCTGCAATTCAATGAATGCTTATTTTTAAGATTCAGTGCGTAAACACACACACACACACACACACACACACACACACACACACACACACACACACACACACACACACACACACACACACACACACAGACACACACACACACACACACACACACACACACACACACTATACATGGAAGTAAGGGATACTGTACAATGTACACAACCCTGGGTTTATGGAAGGAGCCCTCTGCCCGCATCGTTGTTCTGCATCACCCTCAAGGGGTTTAGTTCGTGCTACTTCAGCGTGATGCATCACCCTTTCTAAATATTACCTAAACTAAACCATCTCTTACCTTATTCCTTATCATAACATCGCTAATCGAATACATCGCTAACCTTATACCTAGACATATCCATTTCTTTCCTCATTCCGAAAAATAACAATTTCTTACCCATGTCTAAAGTAATTCCAACCATCCCTCACCTAATACCTAAACCATACCCGTCTCTTCCCTAATTCCTAAACCTAACCATGTTGGGAAAGATACTAACCCTAACCCAGTATTATTATTATCAATTATCAGTAGGCCTAATTATAACACTCATACACAACAACTTAAAAAATATAGGAAAGTTGTTGTGGATGGGGAGAACACGGACCCCTCTTTATTGGAACTGCCCAACATTACTTTTACCTTTATCTCATAGTGTTTGAATGCAAGCCGAAGCAGAGGTTTACACTTTAAAGTGTAGATGTAAAGTGCAACCGCCCCCCCCCCCTATTTCGGTCCCACCCCCTCCATATTCAGGCAAAATGAGATGACAGGACATCAAACCTCCTTTTGTTATATTGATTAGAAAATCTTAAAATTGTACTAAAATAATCCTAATGCGGGCTGGGGATGTGGCAAGATCTGGCAGGCATCGTCACTTATATCGATAGACTCCTACACAGATTAGAGAAACAAATGAAATCTCACTAATGGGGAAACTGGATCCCTGTTATTTCTGAAAAGGAATGGATAGCTACGTCCAAATGGCCAATATAACATATTATAGGCTACAAATATCTGAATTCCTGCTGTATGTGCATACAAATCATTCGATTACAACTCCAATCTTGGATCCAACTGTATTCTGTGTTATGAGTGAGACAATATAAAAAGGTTTTATCCCTCACTTTTGTGATTAACCCAGATAACACACCACAACATATCCTTGCCATCTTGCCGTCTCTATGCTGTTCCATCCCTTGTCTATTCTTCTGCCCCCTGGTTGTGTGTCCATCACCTGTTACAATGCCCGGAAACCTGTGTGAACTGTGGCCTTCCCCCCTCCAGATGATGAAAAGCTCAGCGATCCTGAGTCTGTACTATTGTTAACATCACATAGTGGCACTCGGGGGCCTGTTTGAGGCATGGGAATCAGAAGAATGGTCTTCATTAGTGACTGGTTTTCAGCTTTGGATGAAGGGCAAATTGCCAACAGACAACTCTTTTCAAAGTACCAATATTTATTATAAGTAAATTAAAAGTAAAATGGAAGGTAAATGGAAGTAGCTTGAATAAGTTTCCACCCCAATTACATTATTTATATTTATATGCCATTTGCACATTTACACAAAAAAAACGTTCCCGCCAATAATTTCAATTTCAATTAGAATTTGAGCAAGACCAGAAATGAGAAATAGAGAGCAACTGTGAGACCCCCAGTTGTAGCAGTAGTAGTAGTAGTAGCCTTATAGTACTAATAGTAGCAGTAATAGTAATAGCAGTGTTATATTTCTAAATGGCCTTTGCTTGGAGGGCAGACCCTCCCCTTTTGTGGACATGTGAGACACGTCTGGTGTTAACCCAGTAGATTAGTGTGTTAATCTATGTTACAGGATTAGGAAGAGCTACTCTGTCTAGGAGTGGCTTCCTCTAGCGCTATGTTTTTCCTGTATCTTCCAGTTTGAGTGCTTCTGTACATCTACAGGTATGGTTTATTATTTATGATCAAATAGTAAGGCCCTCCTCCTTGTGTGTGTGTGTGTGTGTGTGTGTGTGTGTGAGAGCTGCTGCACCTACTGGGTTGGCTATAGTCAGGACACTAGCTATCTAATGGTGGATCTGGATAGCTACCAAGCAACCAGATTGTCGTTTGTTATTTGAGGAGATTGTGACCAACAGTGACTTACCTTGAAAGGCAGTAAACGACAAAAACTGAATATAGAAAATGTAATTGCAACATAACCACAATAACAAATGCCTGATATGACTTGGATTTGAACCATGACGGCTTGTGTTGTTAAAGTCCCATTCCATCGGACCAATGGCTCCACCCAAACGCCCGGGCACCTGGGTGCTGTCGGAGTCGCTGTGCCAGAGGAAGCTGCTGCTGCTGGCGGCTCTGGTAGCCTGGCTGGTCCTCTTCCACCTGCTAGTCAACGTCTGGCTGCTCTGCGTCTTCACCAGCCTGCTGGTGGTCCTGGGGGGCTGGCTGGGATCCCGGGCTGCCCTCGACGCCAACAGCCTCCTGCACCTGGAGCACTTCCTGCCCCTGGGCAAGTCCCAGCCGCCGCTGCCCTCGGCGGAGGACGAGCACCGGCTCGACCACGAGATCCACGGCGCCGTGCACAAGGCGGTGCGGGACTTTGTGTCGTCCTGGTACCGCACCCTGCTGCCCGACTCACTGGACGGCGAGTTTGAGCGGCAGGTGCGCGCCACCATGCTGGAGTCGGTGACGGAGCTGAAGGAGCGCGCCCGGCGGCTGGACCGCAAGGCGCTGGTGCAGAGGCTGCTGGAGCTGTGCGGCGGCCACCTGCAGAGCTACATGGCGGCCAGGAAGACGCAGGCGGAGGCAGGGGAGGGAGCCAAGGAGCCGGGCAGCCTGTGGCGGCTGTACAGCCAGGCCAACCGCGCGCCTCACCCCAGCCTGCGGAGCGCGGCGGCCGAGGCCAGCTACTCCCGCGCGCTGGTCAACGTGGCGCTGCACGTGCTGGTGCCCTACCCCCACATGGAGTCCCCCACGGGGGGGTACATGGTGTCGGAGCTCATCACCTGCAACGTGCTGCTGTCGGTCATCGGCCGCGTGTCCGACCCCGACTGGCTCTACCAGACCATCGTGGACGTCTTCACCAAGGCCAGGGAGCCCCCGCCGGACGGCGAGGCGGTGGACGGTCTCTACGGGAGACCGGGGCAGCACGAGTCCTGGGCCACCTGCTGCTCGCTCTCCTCCGACCGAAGCGGCCCCTCCTTCAGCCTCTCCGACACGGATGACCCCGAGGCCTCCGACGGCCCCGCCCGCCGCCGAGATCTGTCGCCGGGCGGCGCCGTCGGCCTGACGAGCGCCGAGAACGCGGAGGTCTGCCGCGCGGGTCTCTCGCCCTCGCGCGCCAATCGCCTCTACGCCGAGTCCGACCGACCGTCCGAGTCCAAAGTGTTCTCGGCGGAGTGGCTGACCCAGAGCGAGTCAGAGGACGAGGAGGAGGGCTTCTGCGACTGCGCTCCTCCCGCCAATTTCTGCAATGCGACGGCCCTCAAGGACGAGGAGGCCCCCGGCTGCTTCCCGCCCCTGCGGAGCCTGGAGACCAAGCCGATGGGGGTGTCGGAGGTCTCCCATTGGCCGGCGGGGATTGGTCAAGAACCACCTCCCGCCTCTCCCTCGAGAGGATTGGGTCTGCCCCAGATCCACTACACCTTTGAGGTGCCCAACCGCAGCAACGTAACACACATTAGCATCCAGAATGTACAAATCGCCGGCACCAGCACAGCCAAAGAGCAACGAGGCAACAGCAGCCATCCCTACACACTCTACATCGTGAAGGTACGAGCCTCGTCTCCATAGCCATAGCCCACGTTCAGATACGTGCTGATTCACGTCCTGGTGATGAGTGTTTTTCTCTGACTGCTCCCTCTGTCCGACAGTACGAGGCCGTGGTGGACTCTGAGTGCCAGAGTCTTTTGCAGCCCGCGACCCCGCACGCAACCTCACACACGGTCAACCGCCGTTACAGCGAGTTCCTCAACTTACAAACCCGTCTGGAAGAGAGGCCGGAACTCAAGAAGTTCATCAAAAGTACATTAGCTTAAGAGCCTCTAAAAGCTAATCACCATAGTTCTAAACAGAGTTTAGATGCACTAAGTGTTTAAACAATACTCCATAGTTTTATACAAAGAATAGACAAATTAAGGGTGTTAAAAACAATACTCCATAGTTTCATATAAAGAACAGACAAACTTTAAAGTGGTGCAAACAATACTCATCTAAAGCAAAGCCTTTAAAACAATGCTCCATAGTTTTGTATGAAGTACACAAAACATAGAGTCTTTAAAAGACCATACACCGTAGTTTGATAAAAAGAACAGATACTCTGCCTCAGGGCCTAGTGTAATAACTACATTTCTGGTTGTGTCAGTGTTCTTTTTCGTTTTAATCTTCATTCAAGATATCAAAGGCCCTAAGAAACTGTTCCCGGACCTCCCGTTCAGCAACGCTGACCTCGACAAGGCAGAGAGTCGCAAAGGCCAGCTGGATACATTCCTCAAAGTGAGGGAGAATTTAATAATCATGCACGTCTTACTTCCTGTGTGGACGTGTCATGTATCCTGAGTTGGGCTCTTCCCCCTATAGCAACTCTGCAGCATCCCTGAGACGGCCAACAGCGAGGACATGCGGGAGTTCCTGGCTCTCCACACAGACTGCGGTGGGTCCTTTGACAAAAGACCCTTGGCTAAATCTAGAATCGATAAGGTGAGAGGGAAGCCTTATGGATGGAAATGTAGCAGCATCCGTAGTTGTGTTAGAAGTAGTAATTAAAACGTTAACTGCTGAACTAAAATAACTCATTCATTAACAAAACTATAATAATAATGATATAATAAATAAAGAATATAATAATTTTACATTAATTATTTAGTATGTATAACCTATTCTTTAAATACATTATTTGTAATGTCTTCAATTTGTCTTTCAATTAATTCTATCACATCTTTGAATGCTACCTTTGAGCGGGTAGCATTGAAACCTTTTTGTAGTGCTAAAGACAGTAAGACAAGATGTCGATCAGAGTCCGCCGTACATTGGACTTAATCACGAACCATACGTGTTCTACAATCATCCTAAAAAACCTCCCTCTTCTCCACCTGCCCCCGGAGATGGTGGTGAACGCTCTGGACACGCTGAAGACGGCGTTCCCCCGCTGCGAGCCCCCCAGCCCCACCGAGGACCTGGAGGGGGACGCGGACGGAAGGACGGTGGACAACAGAAAATACAGTTTACAGTTGAGTGTTGGAAATCAGTGTTTGTGTTATTGGCATCAACAATGTGCATGCAAATGCTGCATGAATTTCTGTGTTTTCAGACCCAATTTGGTTGGAGATACACTAAAGCCAAGGCTCATTTATTTTTACGTCTGTCTACCTGTTTCTCTATCGGCCTTGTTGGTTTATCCGTTTGTTCACATGTTTGTTTATCTGTATGTTGTGACGTATCAGGAGGTTGCGCTTCCCCAGTAAAATCTCCCCTACTCTCAACATCCCTGAGTTGGAACCTAAAGTGTCCTACTGCTTCAGTGAAGGCTGCACTGTGAGTTTACAAACTAATCTACCTTTGGTAGATTAGTTAATTTTTTCATTTGTGATTTGAACTTCATGCTGTGAGAAAAGCCACAATTGTGTTCACTGTCTGACTGCTGTTGACACGGTGCTGAGGAGTGCCTTGTGCATCAGAGAGAGAGAGAGAGAGAGAGAGAGAGAGAGAGAGAGAGAGAGAGAGAGAGAGAGAGAGAGAGAGAGAGAGAGAGAGAGAGAGAGAGAGAGAGAGAGAGAGAGAGAGAGAGAGAGAGAGAGAGAGAGAGGGGGTTAAGACTGGGAGAGAGAGAGAGAGAGAGAGAGAGAGAGGGGGTTAAGACTGGGAGAGAGAGAGAGAGAGAGAGAGAGAGAGAGAGAGAGAGAGAGAGAGAGAGAGAGAGAGAGAGAGAGAGGGGAGAGAGAGAGAGAGAGAGAGAGAGGGGGAGAGAGAGAGAGAGAGAAGGAGAGAGAGAGAGAGAGAGAATTTTAAAAGAGTACGGGAGTTCTTTCAATTACTGATTGGGAGTTGGGCTCTGAGAGGATAATTGTTGTGCATTCAACCCCGCTGCTGTTGTCCTCTCTGGTCTCCCGCCCGAGGCAGGTCCTGAACGGTCTGTCCCTGGCCGGGCTGGAGCGCTTCACCCAGGAGCAGGAGAGACTGGTGTGTACGCCCAGAGAGACCAGAGCAAGCAGGCGTCCCAGGAGCAGGAGCACAGAGGACCTCAGCGTCCGCCGGACCTCAGTGAAGCCCCGCGGAACAGGTTGATCATCGTCTGATCCTTATTTAAAACTTGTTGAGCACTGTTATCTAGTGTTCTTGATACACTACATGTCTTCTCTATGTTCTATTTTCTAAAGCAAATGTGTGGATGCTGTGTGTGTGTGTGTGTGTGTGTGTGTGTGTGTGTGTGTGTGTGTGTGTGTGTGTGTGTGTGTGTGTGTGTGTGTGTGTGTGTGTGTGTGTGTGTGTGTGTGTGTGTGTGTGTGTGCATATCAGACACTGCGGTGGCGGATGTGGTGCTGAACATCATGTGTCTGCTGATGGAGGACAACTGGAGCTGGCTGTGCACAGAGAACGTCCAGAAGGCCATACGCCTGCTGTTCGGCACTTTCATCGAGAGGTCTGCTACTTTTTGGTTCTCTGAAATAAAAAGTTCTTTGTTCATCTACATGCTTGAGCAATTAGAATTTTACGGATTGCATAATTGTAGTTTAATATCCGACTGTGCAACGCAGTGAAAAATAGAGCCTTGGAAGTCCGCCAGGTGTCACTGTTGCGCTATTAAAAAACGTGCTTAAAATGAAAAACTTTTCATACTCCGTTTTTTTCTGACTTTCTGACACATTTGACCGCAGTTGCCAAGAATTGCAAATCTTTTAACACCAGAACCGATTATTATACCCTGTGTTTTTTTTTTTTTTAAGTAATTTTAAACTGGCGTTCATGAACATTTCTGACTTTGAATCGACATTGACCTTCTCTGGTGTTCTCCGTTTAAATTAGTGAGGGGTACGGAAAACACGACAGCAGTCAGACACGTTAAAAAGAAAATATGAAAAAATAATATATATGCATAATACGAGTGTACTCACAACAAGTGATCAAGTAGGCTACTCACCACGTTTTAAGTTCTTCAATATAAGTTGAAACCATAGACTGCAGATCGTTTAAACTTAAAAGGAGTAGTAGCCTACATCCTAAAACACTAGGTTGAAGAAGAACCGGCCTTCTAGGCACGGCTAACTGGGCCGATTTGGTCTGGCAGCGGGGAGAACAGATACAGCCGATGCATCTAGGTTTTCACATGCTAGCTTCTGTTCACCAACGTATTGGCATCTACTCGGTTTCTGTCTTTCAGTAATGGTTTTTAGTTTCCACCTGAAAGCAAGGGGTAGTGGATTGAAATCCAACAAGGAAAAGCTGATATTCTGAGGTCTAGAATGAACAACTGATTGAAAGTTACCAAATTAGTTCTCCCAGCCGTTGTCACAAAGGGTGGCATATTGTACACGTGTAACAAATAATACGCCTGGTACATATCGCTATCAGTTAGCCTAATTCATTCATTACATTTATAACAATTTACAGAATGTTAAGAGAATTAAGTATATGTGTACTACTCTAATAACACATCTAGAAACACAAGAATATATCCTTTTGTAGACATAGATTAATCCTCTAATGTATGTGTACCTTCCTCTTCCCCGTGCGGATGATAGGTGGCTGGATGTGGCCGTGGCGCGCCTAACCAGCGCCCCCTGCTGGGTGCTCTACCTACAGGTGCTGCAGGAGGCCGTGTGGCCTGGCGGCACGCTGCCGGCCCAGCCGCGGCCCGAGCGCAGCGCTTCCCAGAGGCTCCACACCAAACAGCAGTGTCTGGAATGCCTCGTTCAGCTGCTCCCGGGTGTGTGTGTGTGTGTGTGTGTGTGTGTGTGTGTGTGTGTGTGTGTGTGTGTGTGTGTGTGTGTGTGTGTGTGTGTGTGTGTGTGTGTGTGTGTGTGTGTGTGTGTGTGCGTGTTTGCGTGTGCGTGCGCGCGTGTGTGTGTGTGTGTGTGTGTGTGTGTGTGTGTGTGTGTGTGTGTGTGTGTGTGTGTGTGTGTGTGTGTGTGCCGACGCGTCAAAGTCAAACAGGTCGTTTTTAATTGGCTGCATTTTTCGTATTTATTTATTGGACTATTATTATAGGCGAATTTACCTGGAAATATATTTGTATTCTGTTAAACTCATGTGCTTATTATTCTATGATACATTATACATTAATCATTTGGCATTTGATTCATGGTTTGTTCTTCAATTTTGAATCAGGCTCATTGATTGTTATAACACGCATCTAGGAATAACATTTCTTATGGAGTGAACTGATTTCCAAATATATATGTTTGAATATTTCTAAACCTCTGTCACTATGTGTGTGTGTGTGTGTGTGTGTGTGTGTGTGTGTGTGTGTGTGTGTGTGTGTGTGTGTGTGTGTGTGTGTGTGTGTGTGTGTGTGTGTGTGTGTGTGTGTGTGTGTGTGGTGAACAGAGATCATCAGAGACATGCTGGGAAACGAGAAGTACAGACTGAGCTTGGAGACCATGCTGGAATCTCTCCAGGACCATCAGATCAACAAGTGAGAAACACTGATGTCCTTTCACCAAGTATAGGACTATCGTCTCTTAAGGCACTTTTATCCAAAGCGGTCTACAGTGAATTTTAGATAGCTGTCAGCAACGAGCCGGTTAGGGAGTGTTATGCCTGCAGTTATCGAGACCACTGGTTCTCCACAAGTCTAGCGTCAGGACCAACATGTGTCATTGGTTAATCAATATTGCAGTTATCAGCAATGTCTTTATGTACCGTACTGTTAAAAACATGGAACGAACAAAAAGCACAACAATTCGGGCTAAACTCAATTAAATATTAAGCCATTGAAACATAAATACATTTTAAAACATTAGTTCATTCATGGGTTTCATTCTAAAGATTAACGCCTCGTGCCCACTGCACCGTCAGTCAACGGACGTGGGAAGGCGTGGCTGACGGATGGGGGAGTAGTCTTTGCAGAGGCATCCGTCAGCCAATCAAATCGCTTCGCCGGGTTCTTCCCGCTTCTTCCTGCTTGTTGCGAGGCAAGATGACCCGCTTTCCCGCTTTCCAGTATCGTCAGAGCCCGAGTCGCGTCACAGTGCTTAAATTTGCATACGCAATCTGATTGGATGACGGAACCGTCGCTGCCGAAAAAGTTGAACATTTTTCAACTTTCTGACGGTGGCGAACGCTCCAACTGAACGGACGGATCCACAATGCATTGCGCGTCCGTCCCCATTCAAAGTCAATGGGCAACGGACAACTGACGGAGGCAGTGGGCACGGGGTGTAAGTTTTGGCATATGCTCTGCGACTCACTAAGAAAGCCATCACGAACCAGCTATGGCTTCAAACACAACCGTTGAGAATCACTGCTTCAGAGTGCAGTCATTGGTTATCTTGGAGTCAAATGCCGCTTTTCCACCGCACATGTAGCTCGACTCGACACGACTCGACACGACACGACTCGACACGACTCGACACGGTCGCAGCACGGGTGCTTTTCCACCGCAAATAGTACCTCCTGGACGTGGGCGGGGTCGGCTGCGCGAAAGGGCTGTGACGTATTTTTGTACGCGACGCAAACAACACCTACACAACCCACACATGGACAGAACCCACTTAACAACAATGGAGGACATCGATGCGATGGTATTCGTGTTCGTATTATTAGCTGGCATGTTGAAGAAGTTGAAGAAGTGGAATATGTTGGCTGCGGCGCTGCTATGGCTGTTACCAGCATGGTTGCCATGTCGCTCTCGTGACTTCGTCACACTCTCTGGCCAATCAGTGGCCGGCCGTCTGCCGACGTCACCTTTTAGCATCGGCTCAGCTCGCTTGGAACCTAGAGCGAGGCGGTACTAGAAAAAGCAGCCACTTCAGGTACCAGATACCATGTTTTCGCGGTGGAAACGCAAAAAATGCGAGCTGAGTCGAGTCGAGTCGAGTCGTGTCGAGCTGGTACCATGCAGTGGAAAAGCGGCAAAACAGTCCCTTATAACTAGAGCATCCTGACCCATTCATGAATATGATATTGTTATTTATATGTGATCATGGATTATGAGGTGTGTGAAACCCCCTCTGATTCTGGCCCATCTATGTTTTCATTGTGCAGACACTTGGTGTACTGTGTCTGTGACCTGTTGATGGAGTTCCTGATCCCCGAGTCCTCGGACGAGTCCTTCCGTTGGTCTCTCCTCAACAGCCTGTCCAACTACAGTGCGAGGGAGGCGCATTCGTTGTAGGCACCAGGTGGCAGACCTCTGTCATGGGTGGAGGTGGGCTGAGCCAGATTGAAGCCAGACAGCTCATTGGACCAATCAGAACTGTCAGGAGACGGACCTCCAACCTCGGCTCTCTACAGCCTTTATGCAAACAATCAGTAACAACGGATGGCGTTGATTGTGTTGATTGTACACCAACGACGACGCCAGAGTGCTGACGGCAGACTGCGGGCGAGTTCCAAAACCATTCCCTACGTCCGGTTGCTAGTTCCTGGTACCTCCAAGGAGACGAGTTGGAAGTAGCTAGTGGTCAAGCAGAAGGAAAAGGATCAGTCTGGAGATGAGACAGCTGCTTTAGATTTATTAAAGACTCATCGACTGCCCCGGGCCAATCACAACCTCCAGACTTGCTTTTCGGTGTATGTCCAATGACGGAGTTGTAATACCGTATTTACTTGATGTGTAGAATACACTGAAATATACTCTGACCTAAGCTGCTTCGGCGGAGGCACTAAGCAGCTTCTCTAGCTTACTGTGTTCTGGGATCGAGGATAAGATCGGGCGATTTCGGAACCGCGACTATCGGAGGTCGCTCCCATGGAGGAGAGCTATGTTAGTTCTTTAACTCGTGATTACTTATCACCACTGGACTATTGTTACAACAGAGCACTATCACTGCTATACATTTCCTTTATATATTCCCCTTGTGGCTGGCTGTTGCTGTGGAAAATATATGTTATACAAAAATTATTATAATTCAGGGATAGAAGAAAGTTTATTCTTTCAAGTTATAGAAAAAGTGCAACTCTGCATCTATGTATACCAGACCTCCTCCTCAGACTGTTTTGAGTACTCAGGATAAGTGCCTGAAGGTGTTGTTTCCAACAGTTCAGCACTCATAAAAATATGTTGTGGGTTTTATGGCTTGTTTACTCCAAGGATTTGGAATTGTGGCATTAGCTTATTGTGTTACGAGGGCAGTTTGTTTGAAATCCTAAAACCCTGTATCACTTTACCGTTAGCCTAGTATAATGTCTGGCGAACAAAGAGAAACAAACTGCATTCTGTGTTATTATATTCACCCCCAGCGTGGCGAGGAGGAGCGCTGAGAGCAGCGGCGAGGGAATGATTGCTTCCAGGTCCTCATCCAATGCCAAAGGCAGCATATAAACGATGTGTCAGCCAACATCAGAGTGGCTGTATATTACACAGAGTAGGGCGGTGATTAAAATCAGCTCCAAGTGGCCAGACTGTGTTGGTCAGCATCGACATGTCGTAGCCGTCATCCTTGGACTGAGTAATGTAAGCCCGATGGAATACACGCACGCTTCCCGACCTTAGTTTGGCTTAGATGTCCGGGAATAAAACACTTGCGATATTTCCTCAATTTCTTTGGGAAACGTTGGCGAATCGTAGACAACCGGACGCTATCGGGACACAGATGAAACTAGATCGACCTTGAGGCTTAGCAATAGTGATTGAGCTTGAGTTGAATTTAGTTAAATTTGATCGTTTTACCCTCACACATGCATGCATGCATGCACACACACACACACACACACACACACACACACACACACACACACACACACACACACACACACACACACACACACACACACACACACACACACACACACACACACACACACAGACACAGACACACACACAGACACACACACAAAAATTTGCTATCTCACCCTCACACACACATACACATAAGTCGACACACACACACACACACACACACGCACGCGCACGCGCACACACACACACACATACACATACACACACACTCATGTTCACCCACACATGCACATACACATTTATACACACACACACAAAAATTTGCTAACTCACCCCCACACACACATGCACATAAGTCGACACACACACACACACACACACACACACACACACACACACACACACACACACACACACACACACACACACACACACACACACACACACACACACACACAAACCAAATACAAAATATTGCAGTCAGCTCCTCATAACATAATACTCATGTTTTACATTTGCTGCATACTTTTGAGTGGTGCATTAAGAGTTATGGTAGGACCCTTCTTTACAAAGCTCATCACCTGTGCTGCGGCCAAACGTCCAACAGAGGGAAATCTAGACCTATTGAATGTGTACTGACTGAAAAAAAATGGAAACGTTGAGTTTATGTCTAACTGTCCTCAGACATGGTAAGTGACAGCTGAGGATGACAACCTGAGCTTCTTAAATTGAATTGATCACTCCCATCTGTTTTCGGTGTGTTTTATGACCTTAACCCGTCCTATTGACGCCAACAACATCATCATCGTATCCTCTTGCTTTTGTTCTTTCAGTCACTTTGATGACAAACAATGCCTTTTGGGGCGTACGTTGAAGTGTTTTAAACAACGCAACTCTTCACACCCAACAAGAGGAGAAACACTTGAAATACACTCAGCATGAGATCATCATAACAAGGTTTTTGTAACAGGATGTTTCAAAAAGAAAATCCTTTTTGCCTTACCCCTCGAGTAAACCTTAAAATATTTTGGTGTTGAATGATTGTTTAATTTTTACATTATCTCCCAATACTTGTCATCTGTTATAAAAAAAATACGATGACAGCGAGTGTTGAATTGTTCTGCATCATCACTGGTGTGCAGTCCGGTGTGCACATAACTCAATAGGTCAAGAGGAGAGCTTGTCTACCTATTGGGAATTTACACATTACAACATTTATGCAGCAAGCAATTATGGACAAAACGGTTCTTTGTCCATAGTTGTAGACGTGTCAGGACAGTTACAATAATACAAATGTGCATTGCGATGCAAAACCACGGTGAACCTTGGGAGACCCTTTCTCAGGGTCAGAGGTCCCATAGCGGTGGACTATCTCCAGAAGAGAGAGTGACTGATGACTCAGACCGCAGTCCCCGGGCCAGGTGAGCAGGAGGTACGCACCCCCACCTTCCTGTGTTGTGACTTATCTGCATGTTGACCGTATTTCCACGGAAACATGCTAACGCTGCGCTGTAGGCACCCAGTATGATGACTTTCCATTAGCTTCAACGCTAACGCTGCACTGTAGGCCCTCTGTATGATGACTCTCCATTAGCTTCAACGCTAACATGCTAACGCTACGCTGTAGGCTATCAGTATGATGACTCTCCAGTACCTTCAACGCTAATTGCTAACGATACACTGCATGCCATCACTATGTTGATAGGATGTGCTACATGCTATCATATTTGTATAATGCGTGAGGATAATACTGCAGGGACAGGATAATGTAGTGGCCAGGTTCTCCAACTCTCAGCCAGAAGGTTGTGGGTTGTATCACTGACCTCTGTCTACCTGAAGGGACCCATGAGCCTAACCCAAACCTGCTACTTCAGTGTGAATTGCTTTGGATAAAGACAATTGCATGACAAAACCAATCAATATCTCAAGTGATATAAAGCTGTTTAGCTGTGCTGTCGGACTTGGGACCTAGTTATTGTGTCACCTCTTCCTCTGCTCTTACTTAAAGGGGACAGGGCGGAGTCTCCTCGAGGTGGGGGGTAACGTAGCACTTGGACAGAATCACATTGTGTATGAGAAACGTGCGCTTGTGTTTTCGCCGACGCTTTGGCTATCCGGGTTGTTGTTTCTTTCCCTTTTCCTTTTTTTTTCCCCGAAGCAGACAGCTGGTCGTAGGTCATCGAGGCGGGCTGTCAGAATACCTTGAAGGCCTTGCAGTACATCTGCACAAGAGCACAACAGCGGAGAGTGACAGAGAGAGAGAGAGTAATGGCTAACAGATTCAATTACACAGCCTTGATGCACATCAGGTCAGGCTCTACAAGCGGAGCGGCGGCCAGGACGTGTTCCTGACTCAGGACTGTTGCTCTCAGGCCTCGGCCGAGGTGGTTGTTGTAGCGCAGATCGCAGGCTGTTGTTGACGGTCGTTATTGTCCATAAATCAAGTTACCTGCTATGATCCTTGTGAATTCTCTGTTTCAGCTCACAGCGGGGGTAATATGTCCAAGATGGCCGTAAAAAGGCAAGATTTTGAACCTCAAAAGCTGGCAGCGTCTTAGCGCTGTGTTAAGGCCAGATGTGGCACACACACACACACACATGCACACAGAGACACACATACACAAACACGCATGTGCTTGCTAAAATGCTACCCCAGCAGGGGATGTTCCTGTACAGTCGAGATCCGGCCTCCGCAAACAGGCCAACTTTTTCTTCTTTTCAGGTTTTATTTTTTTTCCACATCGTGTGACTCTGGGCTCCGCAGCGCCTTGCGATCAGCGCGATGGAAACCAGGGCAAATGTTCCGATGCTTTTTTATCAGTCATTGCATGTGTGTTGCTGCTCTGCTTCCTGTGATATCCCCCATCCTCGCCTCACTTGTCTCCTCCGCTCTGCAGCTGCTGCTCTAGTTACGCTGGACTCTGGACCGAAGGGCGGGGGGGGGGGGGGGGGGGGCAGTGTGGAAAGTCTTGGTCTCCTGTACTGCTAATGGTTACCATAACCAATGGACCACTTGTCTGAAGTGGGTTTTTTTATTTTATTATTTCAACATGGCACATATAGACAGTTTCCCTTGGAAAGGAAACTGTCTATATACCATGTTGAAATAATAATCATTCCTGAATAACAATAAATGAAAATATACTGCCAGCACAGCAGGGAGAGTAGTGCAGGCGTTCAACTAGTGACACGGCCTAATTGGTAACCTTAGCTGACAAATGGTAAATATGTTCCGAGTTGTCTCCCATAATGGCTTTTGACGCATGCATGCAAGGTGTGTTTATTTTTTTTCTATTTCTCTCTACACTGACCTAAAGGTGCACGTGAGAATCTGTGTGTCTCTAAAAGTGAGTTGTCGTAATTTAGCGCTCAGATTGCTTCACCATGCACCACTCTGTAGAAACCGTCCTGTTTTTACCCCTTTAGTCTACCAGGGTTATATTTCTTTACTAGTCTAAGTTCGAAATAGTGTTCTAGTGACCAGGAGAGAGGTTATACACTTCAAAGACAAACAGATATTTTCCATAGCCTGGACATAGTTCATATTCCAAGAGTTTTCCGACTGGCATTATTAAAATACTATAATCATATGAATAATTATTCATAAAGAAAACGTTTGTTTTCTTTATGAAAAAAGGATTGTTAATAAGGCCCAAGTGACTTTGTTTATTGTGTTTTTTGAGTATTATTGCTGAATTTATAACCGTGTGTGCCCTGATTTCTAGTTGCTCGCTACACTCAATGAACTTCTCTGGCCAAACTACAGAGTTTTGGGTAAAAGTTACATATTTCTCTATGTACCAACCATGATTGGTGGAGGTAATAATTAATGGGATTCCAAGTTTGTTCACCAATGAAATGAGTGGTGCTTCTCAAAACTCCATGAAAATAAGTTATATCATATGAAAAAACGATATTTATATACTGTAGTCATAGTGGAAATGAAAGCGTTTAAAGATACACCACACAAAACATTTACTGCAGAAATAGTGTATATCCATGCTTCTCTAGTCGGGCAAATGTTTGATTTGTTGAAAGCCGGGAACAGATTTGAATTTGAGATAGCCATGTGGATGCAAGGCGAATGGCTTGGCGCTGGTTGCTAGTTGAATCCCAGAGCGACACACCAGAGCATACAGAGTGCCAGCATCGGGTCATGATGTCATGAGAACGGAAGTGATGGAGGACTCACATTAAAGTGTTTAGAAAAACTAGAACCAGTGTTGGTTAGACTAACTGGGGCGGGGCAGTGCTGAGCCTAGGGTGTTCGGTTCCCCAGCAGAATAGTTTTGAGTTTGATCCCTCATGTCCGCAGCCCTCCCTTGAGAAATATGCGAAAGGAGTCCTCTGAATCGCCATCCAAATCACTTTGGATGAAATCCTACTGTGGATAAAAGCTTACACTAACTGACCTACAAAATACAAATAGGACTTTGCGGAAATGTTCTGAAAAGGTCCATGATGAAGGCAGAGAAATATTTCACTCTGAGAAAAGTAGAAGGCCCTATGGTGAGACATGAGCACAACTATGAGGTTGAGGTACACAACGACCAACATGGAGAGATGTCTTAACCGCGCCGGCTGGCCTGGAGAGCTGAACTCCCCTCCATGTTGAGAGATAAAGTAATGCATCACATTGTCCAGCACAATGAAAAGCTTGGATTCCCTCAAGATCCTCGAGATGAAATAATGTGTTTTCATGGTTTTCTGCAATGCGGGTAATGAGTATGTAACGCAGAGTTCTGCTTATAAATCACGTTGGTAATTACTGTGTGTGTGTGTCACACTTTCAGGTATTTCAGTGCCTCTGAGCTGGAATAGCCTGCAGTGTACTCCGGACCCATGTAGTCAAGCTGTCTCCTTTTTTTCTGATTTATAGCACCTTTTTTCTTTTTATGTTGCCATCCGAGTCTGCCGTCCATTGAGTACACCTCCCAGGAACAGAGCGTTGAGACAGGCACAATATGGTAAGGGACCCGACAATAAGCTTAGTTAGTGTGTGTGTGTGTGTGTGTGTGTGTGTGTGTGTGTGTGTGTGTGTGTGTGTGTGTGTGTGTGTGTGTGTGTGTGTGTGTGTGTGTGTGTGTGTGTGTGTGTGTGTGTGTGTGTGACTGTGTGTGTGTGTGTGTGTGTGTGTGTGTGTGTGTGTGTGTGTGTGTGTGTGTGTGTGTGTGTGTGTGTGTGTGTGTGTGTGTGTGACTGTGTGTGTGTGTGTGTGTGTGTGTGTGTGTGTGTGTGTGTGTGCCTGCGAACACCAGCATTACGCAACATGCTAGTAAAGGGCTTCTTCAACGCTTGACTACGCGCTCGTCGTTTACAGGCGCTGCACCTCAAAGGATGTGTAAAAAGTGACACCACCTGTCAGTTTAATAACTGGTAAGCCCAAAGGAGAATGCTCCCACCGAACCCGGGTCTGCATTAACCCCACACACACGCACACGGACATACGTGCACAAGTTTGCACGCACACACACGGGCACGCACACCACTGAAGGTGTAAAGTTACAAGGCGCTGTTCAAACTGCCAGAATTGGGGTTGAATTCTAGTGGAGCTAATCGATTTCATTCCTCATCATTGCAGATCCAGAGAAATTGAACAAGGACCAAAATGTGATGTCTATTTTTATCTAGCAGCTTCACAAACGACCTGTCAAGGCAAACAAAACGACACAGATTTCAAACGTGTAGATCTCTGTCGTCACGTTGTAGGGCAAATGCAATCCAGCCACTGCAGTAGAGACAGTACTGTTATGTGTGTCCCAGGGTTTTGGATACAGGAGTCACATTACAAGCCCATAACCTCAGTGCTGTACGTTCAAGGCCCAGCTCAACATTGTTGGTTAAACTAGAAACAGGCTAGTTTATATAACGCATATTGTTTCAGCTTGACTCGCACACTTGTTTGCTGCTCAGAGACGCAGCAGTAGAATCATCAGAGTCTTTATTTGGCTGAAGACGCTCCTCTTGGCTGACCGGGAAACAGTTTGGATTCCCGTGCAGGGGAAACCCAGTAACAGAGTGAAACTACAGCCGTTAAATATCCAGGCTGCCATGGGTATTTAATGGCTGTATTGCAACGTTTTTTGGCATGGCACTTTAACCTTGGGCTGGAAACAGGTATTGGAAATGAGCGGGAAAAGTCAGCACAAATGTTATGCTGATTGCATTACATCATGTTTCAGGAATGTGGCGTTCTGGAAGTGCATGATCCCGCTTTGCATTTGTTCCTTGTTTTGTGATGAAATACTAATAACATTTTAGTGGTTTTAGGCAGTTTTTCCAAGCATTCACTGCATTCACCGGTAATTGTAGTGCAACCTATAGTATCAAAGTGAAACATTGGCCCACCACTACCGAGTGTAAAGTCACAAAGGCATGGAGCATGGGGTTTCAGAGGATGTCATCATAGGGACGAAAATGTAGAAAAATAAATGTGGCTCTTTCCTTAAATCATTCAAACTAATTTTTGAAGCCTAAAGTCAGCTCATTAAAATGTGCGGCAGTGTCTTCAAACTATATTTTTTTGTGTGATGAAAACCTGAAATAAGGCCACTTCAAACCTGGAGGAGGGTTTTGAAAAAGTGGAAGAGCTTTGGAAAACACATCCCTTGGAACATATTGCATCGATCATATCAAGGTTTGCCGCATTAGATTGCACGACCTGTGTTTTAAACAAAGGTGTTTTTTTTCCAAGCATAGTTCAGTTTGACTCATGGCTCCACCGGTGAGGAACCCGCCCCGATACCTGCACGGCTGTCAGTGTAGCGCAAAGCAGCGATGACCTATTTAAGGTTTGTTTTATAGCAAATAAATGAGGAGAAACCAGATGGTCTTGATCATCTGTAGCGCACGGCCCCGTTAGCCATGTGAGAAAACACAACAGTGTGCTGGGTAGTGCAGTAACGGTGAAGGTCTTTGGTTTCCAGCTGAAAGGTACTGGGTTTCATTCCCCGTGTTCACAGTGGACCCGTAGGCATCGCTGAGCCGGCTAACGGTCCTAAAACATGCAACAGCGGCTCTGAAAGTAGAGCGGGTTGACTGGCATCCCCGGGCTCCTGCTAGGTCAGTGGCGAGGGGTCCGTGAGCGGGTCACCTAACCCTGACTGCTCCCGACCGGCCGGCTGTAGCCCTGCGTGGTTGACTCCGCCGTCGTTTCGTGAATGTTCGCATGAATGGGTGAATGTTAGGCGGTATTGTAAAGTGGTATGAGTGGCCACTGGTTAGAAAAGAGGTGTATAAATGCAGTCCATTTACCATTCAACCCCTACTGCTCCTCACTGATATGTCAATAAAACCCACTGTAAGTCACTTTGCATTAAAGTGTCTGATAAAGAGCAGAAAATAGTAAACACAACAACAAATCTCATGAATTAAGGCTAGCTCTCAGATATCCATGAAAACAGAGGGAAAAAAGTATCCAGTGTTTCACAGTTAAGATGCGTATGCTAAACCAAACAAGCTCCACAGTTATCTAACATGCTGCAGCTATAACACATAACTTCACCTGTGACGTGAATAGGGAATGAAGACGTTCAACGTCGATCATCTGACGGGAATTAATTAATTCGAGATATTAAGTAAATATCAAACACATTGCCCCTCTCTGCTTCCCATTAGTGTGGGAGTGGGGCTGACTGTAATGTTAGCATCTGGATGTGAGGAACGCAGCGTGGAATGAGGTTTGACGGCCACATGGGCCGTGCCGGGACTCTGCTGGACAAATTGCTATAATTGGTCCAGGGATGTGACTGTTCTCCTTGGGAATGATCTGAACAACTCTTAATTATGTTTTTCAGCAACCTGGCTGAAACTATTAGGAGGGATTAATGGGAACACATCAAGACCCAAAGTTGAAATCACAATATTATTATTTTTGGTGTCAGACTTAGCCAGCCTGAATACCTATGCCAATGTTTGTATTACATAACTATCACAGTAGTTATATAATATTACTAAACATAAAAATGGTGCATGAAATGTACGAGCAAAATATATTTTATACACAGCACAGATAAATACCTTTTATCAAAAGCGGTTCTTTAATGGATGTGAGAAATTACGTAAATCTTGCTTGTTTTGTTATAACTGTAAGACTGAACCTGTCTCGGTCTCTGCCACTGCCAACCCACTCGAAGGTCTTTCCACAGTGTTTGGGTAGCATATATGGTCGCCTGAATAAAAAGAATAGATTGATGAGCCACAAAAGTGATGAAATAACAATACTAATATGGGCAATGGATGCTGATTCTGAAAAAAAATTGAAAAAAAAAAAATCTGATGATCCCCTCCCTATAATATCCTTGTCTCAATAATGAGCAAGAGAAGGTGACCCCATTACGCCTGGGAAGGTGGAACCCCCCTAGCCTGGCTATTGCCAGACCAAGCTCAATCGTAGATTGCACGATGGTCTGGGGAAGCTGCTGTCATTTTCTTCAGCACAAGAGGCGTGATCAACGAGCCTAGTTCAAATGACTCTGTACGCAATTGGCTGCTTATAGCGCGCCAGGGGAAAAAGCAAAAACGTATCGGAAGCAGAAAGAAATGTATTGCTCTTCTCCATACACTTCTGCAGGGCGAACTCAAATCGCCGGCAGAATGGGCGGGGCTACCCAGTCTAGGAACTCACCATAAAACTACAAACACATGCAAATAAGACACCATTTTTATTTGTAGGCACACTAGATGAAAAACAGTTGCTTTTTACTCAGAAACAATCGCTTCAACCTTCAACTTGCTTGACTGCAGTTTTAAAAACAAGCCAGGGCTTAAAATGTAACTGGATCATGAGAGATAAGTTTGTGAATAGTGCGGTTCTATAAACTCTGTTTGTCACTCTCACACACACAAACAGACATACACATACACCTAAACTAATGCTCACAAACACACATACACACATGCAGGCTTGCCAAAACACGTACTGAGGCCCACACAGACACACACACACACACACACACACACACACTGACACAAACACACACACGCACGCATACACACACACACACAAGCATCTTGCTCCAACTCTCTCTTTTGTTTCTGCTGTAGATTCGAAGGGTTTGCATTAACAGTTGGCTCTGCAGAGCGGGATTTTCTCGAGCCGGTGTGCTTCATTGGAACCCAAACCACACCGTCCCGGAGGACCTAGAATGCATTGGTGTTTTCCAAGGTCCTTCTCATGCACTGACCTCTCTCTTGGTGAAACATGCCGGAGATGTATTTGCTTTTAAAGTGTTTTTTAAGACGTAATAGAGATTAGAATTTATGAGGTCATTTCCATGCAGAACCAATTTTTTCTGCCTGAAATCGCATGTTCTGCCTCTGCCTTCAACGCCGTTCCTTGACTATTATTTGGGCTTGGCTTGATTGCTTCCAGTCCAGGGTTTAGTGGCACACTGTGAGAGCTGAACATGAGGCTGTAATGTTGACGTTACAAATATCCCACAGAATTAAGCAACGCTTCAAGATGGCCACCATAATGTTCACATTCAATTTAATCACCTTCATCCAAAGCACCTTGCATGTGTTAAAGGTTCGAGAGGTAGCTTTGAAGGAATGCTTGTTTTGGGCTCTGGCCTTTGTCAACTATCTCTTGCGACTGATTCCACCAAACGTTGACAAAAAAAATCTTTCAATCGTTGCTAAGGTCATTATGGGTATATGGTCACATGTTACACTTCTACTGTGGTTGAAGACACAAGAAAACCGCACATTTGGAATGATACCCCAGTCAGGGCATCTCACTCCTCGCCTAGTACCGATACATGAATCCCCTGTGGGATGTCTACCAAAGTGCATCCTAATGATTTATCACTTCTGGTGCAGTTCGTCTGTCCAAATCTCCTTCTGGGGTAAAAAAAACAATAAGAATCATTATCATCATAAAAATCCTAATAGTAAATCATCTCAGCCCGGCCCCACCCTTTAATCCACATTCTGCTCCCATCACACCTGGGCTGTTCATCCGGTGCATTGATGCTCCAGCTGCCGAATCCCACCCACCCCCTGGTTCAGACCAGCGGCATGCTCCCCCTCCTCCTCCGCCCAGCCCAGCCCCTATCTCCAGCCGTGAGGCCCTACCGAGAGAGGCCCGCTGGGGGATGTAACACCTCAGAGTAGCTCACCATGATTTATAATACAGGTGTTTAGAATGGCGTGGAGCCGGTAGCGCCCGGCCCATAAAACGGTCGTACACGGAGGACCATAAGGGAGCTTCTGGAGTCCCGATGTGAAGGGAGTAGGGTGTCGGAGGGACAGATTAAGCCTGAGTGGGGTTGGCTTTGCTGGGTGGAACTCCCTCGGTCCGTCACCCTGCACAGTCATCTCAAGGTGATGTGGTGAGGTCGCACATGAAGAGCATGACGTCTTTGTTGTTGTCTGCCTGTTCTGTTGGGGGTTTTATATGGCGGTTGCAGGTGTTGAGGGTTAATATGTGTGTGTGTTTGTGTGTGTGTGTGTGTGTGTGTGTGTGTGTGTGTGTGTGTGTGTGTGTGTGTGTGTGTGTGTGTGTGTGTGTGTGTGTGCGTGTGTGTGTGTGCGCGTGTGTGTGTGCGTGTGTGTGTGTGTGTGTGTGTGTGTGTGTGTGTGTGTGTGTGTGTGTGCGTGTGTGTGTGTGCGTGTGCGTGTGCGTGCGTGTGTGTGGGGGTCTCAAAAGGGAAGAGAAGACGTGAGGTGGGTTATGGAAGATACGGGAGGATCTGGGCTGTCCGTCCGTCTTGTTTGTCATTATAAAGTCCCTGAAAATTAGTTTAAAAGTCATCGTTTTCACTTGATTTAGCCAAACACAGTCCTTTCTTTGGAGTACTCCATATATAACTTGGAATTTATAGATGTGTATTAACACATTTCCTTATCCCAACCTGCTGTCACTGGACCAACCCCCCCCATTTGTTTTCCTCATAAGTCAATCTCTCGCACTTGGCTAGTTTCAAAGCACTATCAGGTGTCTCTGAATGGAGAGCGGAAGGTACGCCAGAGCTTTCTTTACATGGATGAAACATGTTCTCCGTCCTGCAAGCCATGTGGCGTCTCTTTGATCTCCGTCTTGGAGGAGACTCTGGAGCTGCTTGGCAAACTCCCACTAGATCGCTTCCCTCGCTGTGTTGACAGATTCTTGGGGAGAAGATTGACGCGATGACGCAAGTCAAAGGACTTCTTGATATTTGAAGGCACAGAACGTTCACGGCCCTGGTTGGGGTGTTTGAGGTTCTCCTGCGTCATGAGCCAATTGCTATAAATAATAATGTCTCTGTCCTGTCTTTTGTAATTAACGGGCCTTCTGCTCTTTATTAAGCATAATATAGAGCACAATATTCAGTTCTTTGACGGGCTCCTGGTTAGAAAAGTGCAATATAAATGCAGTCCATTTACCGTTTAGCAAAGGAACGTCGGGAGATTCATTCTTGCCAAGAACCAATGTTTGGTATAACGGCATACCTTTTGCAGGATCACTGTTGCAGGCTTCCGCTGGTGCTTACATATGGATCCATGTTAAACGTGCATGGGTCATGGACATGAACACAGGCTCACACTTGGCTTGACATGTTGCATGACCCGACGATACGTGTTACCAATTATCTTTGCGAACATGCGGCCACTTTCGAAAAAAGTACCAATACGACAAATAGTCCCTGGGAATTCTCTTCAAAGGGCTCTGACTGCCTCCCTAAGCATCCCCACGGTGCCATGTAGAATTACGTCTTGACTTTATATGGGGGGAGGGCCTAAGGCCTTGTGTCTGTTTGTGATTATGGTGTAAAAGTTGGATGCGGTGGGGTGGGGGGCACTGAGATCATGTGAAACTTCAGACCATGTCTGGGGCTCGTGCAGGAGAAACAAGGTGCCCCTTGGATGACTGATTCACAGAGCGAGGAGAGGACTCCCCGATGTCTGCAGTTGATGTAGGCTTCATTTTGCTGACCTTTCACAACACAGGCGTTAGACTCCACAGGCTTGGGCGTCTTGGAGATGACTGTGTTGAAAAAACACCTCGACGCGACCTCGAAGGGTCAACAATACGGTCTGCTTTTGAACTCCAAACATTACATTGTTGTATAGGTATTTCTTTGAAGTAAGACCCATGGAAGTGGATCATAAAAACCTGAAAATAATTAACTGAGTTCAAAGTGTTTCTATAAAATGTGTCCCACACCAAGATCCATCCATCCATCCAATAGTTGTATTTTGTACATACAATATTTAAAACATATATATTTCAAAGATATCAAAACTTTTCGAAACCTCTGAATGCTGAACTCCGGAAACTGTTAAAATTATAAGCAGGGATTGTAATTTTAACTACTATTTCATTATGACCTTCTCTTCAAATAGTTTGGTCATGTTTTGTTGCTAGTGACACAATGTGGGTTGTTGGCGAATCGTGAAACATCGAAAATACCAGGTGGCCTCAAAACAACAAGCATATTTTTCTCATTAAGGTTTGTCCTGCCCAATTAAAGTACATTTAATAGATCTAGTCAGTTTGTTTGTCTTCTTTTGGTCTTTTTACAGTTCTTTGAATATGAGTTGGTTTCCTGCTGAAACAAGGTTTACATTTTCACCCCCTGTGGAGACATGATCCTTTGAATGTGTTACGCAAGGATGACATGTTATGTAGAGATTTGATGTTGGGATGGTGATGTGGAGGCGTAGATGTAGAGATGTTAATGTGAAGATAGTGTTTAGTTATCTTCTGTAGATATGTGATGTTGATGTGGAGTGGTTGATGCAGAGATGTGATGCAGAGATGTGATGTAGAGATGTCGATGTGATGCAGAGATGTTATGTAGAGATGTGATTTAGAGATGTTGATGTGGAGATGTGATGCAGAGATGTGATGTAGGGATGTGATGTAGAGATGTTGATGGTGAGATGTGGTGTAGAGATGTGATGCAGAGATGTTTATGGTGAAATGTGATGCAGAGATGTTTATGGTGAAATGTGATGCAGAGATGTGATGTAGAGATGTGATGTAGAGATGTGATGTAGAGATGTGATGCAGAGATGTTGATGTAGAGATGTTGATGTAGAGATGTTGATGGTGAGATGTGGTGTAGAGATGTGATGCAGAGATGTTTATGGTGAAATGTGATGCAGAGATGTGATGTAGAGATGTGATGTAGAGATGTTGATGGTGAGATGTGGTGTAGAGATGTGATGTACAGATGTAATGTAGAGATGTGAATATGTTGACGTAGAGATGGGATGTGGAGATGTTATGTACTGATTGAATGTGCTGTGACCAATGTCACTGGAGCCACTTAGATGGAAGTTCCCGGTTTTATTTGACTTCTGGATCTCCTTAGTCAGTAAAAACTATGCTGATTGAGTAACACAACATATGATTCAATGAATTAGCTCTCCTCTCAGGCTTTTCTTTACTCCAGTTTCCTGGAAATGTTGAGGGGAGGAGTAACGTGTGTGTGTGTGTGTGTGTGTGTGTGTGTGTGTGTGTGTGTGTGTGTGTGTGTGTGTGTGTGTGTGTGTGTGTGTGTGTGTGTGTGTGTGTGTGTGTGTGTGTGTGTGTGTGTGTGTGTGTGTGTGTGTGTGTGTGTGTGTGTGTGTGTGTGTGTGTGTGTGTGTGTGTGTGTGTGTGTGTGTGTGTGTGTGTGTGTGTGTGTGTGTGCGCGCCTAGAATCTAGACCCACACACACACTTGTTCCATCATCTAGACTCTAGATGATGGAACAAGTGAACAGCAATATGGAGCATGTACACATGGCAATGCAAGGTCTGTGGTTTTGTGATCGTCATCACAAAACATTACGTCCACGTCAACACTCAGTTGTTATGGTGATGAAGAGCCTGGTTAAAAAGGGGGTTTTGAATCTGGATTTGGGTAACCAGTTGTCCAGGAGTAAGCATTTATTGAATAATATTTTCAATGCTATCATTAATAAACATAACGAACAGGTAGAAGCCATGCACCCAATCAATGATTATTTTAATGAATAGACATTTGATCTTTACAAATGTAATTATAAATAGGATTTTATTTTTCCCACAATATCGAGTTCAGTAATAGCATATTTAGGTTGGGGGCGCATTCCAGTACACACTGTTTTGTACCTGTCTTGGTGCCTCAGAAGACACATGAAGATAATGTCATCTCTAACACCGATAAAAATGACATAACGTTGTCAATCGTACAGCCCATTAAAGTTACATTGCATAGAAGACAGATCACAGCCAATAGCCATTAAAGAGGTGATAAAAGAGGTGTTTTTGAAGAGTAGTACTCTATATCCCTTAGCCCCCTCTTAGAGCACCCTTTTGACAGAGCTATGTTTTTATACGCTGATCGTTTCTGCATTATTTTTCCATAGGGGTGGCTCGTTTTTGAAGAAGTGGTGATGTTAAATAACATTTGTAATGTTGTACCTTATGTTTAGGGCTTGCCAGACAGACTGCTGTGTGCAGATGTGGCCAAAAATGACACATAAGCATAACAGACACTTTGACACAGCACCGAAAGTGTATAAATGTGTGCCATATGCATAGGGAGTATATTTAATGCATCCCAGGATGACTGGTATGTTATTAAGGCTTTCCAAGAATCTGCTCATTCTTCCGCTATACAAGCAACAAGTGTTGAACCAAACTCAATTAGTCTGATGAAGATGATGATGTAGATGATGCCAAGAAACGAAGACCAAGATGGATCTGGGTGTCTAAGAAGAAGACCAGAGAATGTTGTTTGTGTGCGTCGCTGCACTTGTGTGTATTTGTGTGTGTGTGTGTGTGTGTGTGTGTGTGTGTGTGTGTGTGTGTGTGTGTGTGTGTGTGTGTGTGTGTGTGTGTGTGTGTGTGTGTGTGTGTGTGTGTGTGTGTGCGTGCGCGTGCGCGCGTCACGGCAGGAATGTCTCAGTTGGTGGATGTTGGGGAGTTCTTGAGTGGTGGAGGAGTGTGTAATAGCCAGAGGCTAAGAATGCGGCAAAGTGCACCGTACTTCAGCTTCTGATGGGCCGTAAAGTGCTCTCTCCAGAGGCCAGTGCCGGCATTGACGACTGCCCTCACAGGTCCCCGTAGCCCGGGCCGGCTGAGGTCAGCAGCTGCCCTCCGCTTGCACAGCACGGCGGCTGAGAGCGTCTCACCCCTGATTGGTACGGAGGTGAGGGTTGAGTGGGGCTCCTGTCAACAGAAGGATGGGGGTGGGGATGGGGGGGGGGGGGGGGGAAGGGGGATGGGAAGGGGGGGGGGGATGGGAAGGGGAGAGCGGGAGATGGCTTGCTGCAACCTGCCCCTTTAAAATATAACTAAGTTACACAGGTCACTAATGGGTGTGCATTGCACAAGCAGTCATCCAAATGGATGGTGGGCAGGTGGTGTGGCTTCCTGAGTTGAAATTCATTGCTCGGGATTGTCAACACTTGTCAACGCAGCCCTGGTGTTAGCGCCAGAAGAGCCATAAACAACTCACAGGGGAGAGAAGGCTACACCCGGGGTCTTTGTCTTTCAGACCCACATCGTTTGGGATTGGACAAGAGTGTCTCTTATGTAATGGTACTCTTCTGCCTAAAGTGCACTTAATTACCATTTTTATCTTTACTTCCCTTAAGGACTCGAAAATGTAATCTTCAATCTATGTTTGAGTTTATCAATTTGAAATGCTCCTCATGCATGCACGCGACACACTGAGAATGATAAACACATGCCGGTGTGTTCTTCACTAATACAGTGCTCTTGTTTATGGACTGGAGGAGTGCAGTGGAAGTCTTTGGCTTGTGCAACTGAATGCTTTGAAGATCCATCTGTTTGTTCATCTTCTCCTCATAAAAACGGCAAGCATTTGCGTTCTGAGTTTGAGCATTAGGCTCTTGCTGCTTCTACTCTTCCAGAAAAGTAATTATCTTGATAAGAAAAACTAAATTAAAGATGTCAGTAATTTCCAATATTTCCAACTTCCAATATTTTTGAAGATGTCCGTTTCCATTAGGGTTTGTGGCAGCTGTCACAAGAGGCTTCCAGAATGTTCTCAGATTTGTGTTGCCTTGGTTCCATGAAAACATGAGAACATACCACTGCTACCACTAAAATATGATTAATATAAACAAGCAGATTTAAAAATGGCAGACCTCAGGACTTACTGCGAGAATGTTTGGATATGTAAGTAAGTAAGTACCCTCAGGAGAGAACTGTGGTATCAGATTCAACTCTAAATCTGAATGGTTCCCACACAAATATTCCACTTAACTTGAGGGCACCTTGTGGTATAAAATGTGCCCACAAAAGAAAAGTGGTTTAAGGGTGGGTTAAGAAGCCCTGCAGGGGCATTTGTCTTAAATAAACCCAACATGCAGAAGTCAGTCAACACCTGTGGAAGTGTGTTGTTACCGCTTGACTGCGGCCGAGTTCAGCCGGCCCAGAACCTCCGCTTCTCACTGCATGTGCATGGGAACGGGATCTGGGTCAGGGCTAAAACGTGGCTATTTTCCCTTGCTTGAGTTATGTTCCTGACAGCGGCTGCACTGTAGCTAAACAGGCATGTGCTGTACTGATTCCCCCTGTCAGCTTTGCTCAAGGAATTCAAAACATTGCCATGAGATGGCTTACGTGTTTGTAAGTAATATGCGTGTGAGTTCCAATTATGCAGGGCAACGATTTCACACTTTGTTTGCGCTCATTTCTCCTTGGCCCCTTTGGTTTTAATTGTCCAATTAGTGCCCGTGTTGGACGACTAATTGACAAAGACACCAAGGTAATCGAAGAAACCCCAATGAAAACGCGATGTGGCGGCGTGTTGTGTGAATTCCTGCATGTGGAATGGATTTCGGTTTTTTGTTTTGTAAACGTCTTCTTGCTGCTGTGAAAAGCCATGTTTTTGTTCTACAGTCCAAAAACAAAATGTGGTCAAAGTTATAGTGTAAACGATTCTCATCATTGAGGTTCCCCTCCTTGATGGATGCATATTAAATTCAACCAAAGAGCGGCGCTTTAAGGGGGGAATCTAAATTATTCTCATCATTGGGATTCCCCCCTTGATTGATGTATTCTAAATTCAACCCAAGAGTGGTTTCTTAACCACTCGATGTCCTGAGAGGAATATGACTACAGATGATGGACACACCGTGCACGGAGGTGCACCGGCGAGCACACAGTGAGGGTTTAACATCAGGTCACCTGTAGTCTATCAACCCCGGGGACTTCTCTCCATAAGTGGACGTGGACATGTGCAGGTTTGCCTTGTCTTGCTTTTGAAGGCAGTACAGGCCATCGGGGTCAGTTTCTGCTGAGCATTCTTAGCAGAAGAATACATCAACGCATCCAGCCGCGCCTTGTTCGCATCATATGTTCCTGTGTAACAGCAGACACACTTTGTCAATAGAACTGGAATACAGATGGATTTTTTCAACAAGTCATCAGTACTATTATCCCTGTTAATGGTCTGGGTGATCAAACCATCATAACGGTCCCTCATGGCTTAAGAAACGTCAGTCACCAATGTCAAAAAATAATTCCTTTGAATGGATTCTGCTCAGCATTTGGTATTTAGCAGGTCAGCATGTCATTCAGCATTGCTCACTTTCATATTTTCCGGCATAACATATCATTATATACAAATTACATAGACTTTGTTTATATAATTTCTTATATAGTACTGAAGGCATACATTCTCCTTGCACCTCGATATATCGCTCTTCCTCTCTCTAATTGAAAGGTGTTTCCATTGGCACTGTAATCACAAAGTCTGATACGTGGGCCAAACAAAGACTCCTTTAGCTGTGTTACATCCTTGCAGAAGTGTCCACTTCTTCCATTAGTGTATTGCAAATTAAATTGGCTAGGGGGCCGGAGCTCTCCACAATCAGTCCCCCCCACCTTTGTTCCTCCGTTTTTAGTGTTCCTGTCAAAGTTTCCCTATAAGAATCAGGTTGCACCCCATTGTCTCAGAGAAGATGTCCTAGAAGTATTTGTCATCAGTGGCCAACATAACAGGGAATATTCCTATAATAAGTATATAAGTGTATAATAAAATATCACCAGTGTGCTAGGGTACTAACCGGTTCTATATTCCCATTGATTCCATTCTTGGCAGGCACATTTACGCAAACTGCTCCTAGCTATATTCTGAAAAACAAAGGGATTTTGAGGAATAATACGGATTAGCAACATATGTTTTAGTGAAGCCAGGAGATAGGCTTTGATGGTCTTTAGCAGCAATACCTGTATTGTCCTTTAGGTCCTTTGGTAGACACTTTTATCAAAAGCAACATGCAGGGATTAAACAGAAAGGTAATTGTTAAGGAGCAGGTATGGCTAAGGTTTCTTGCTCAAGGATGCTTACACGTAAGCTGCACACATTGGGGGATCGGACCCAGATAATTTCTGCCCAGAGTCAGTTGACACCCTAACTACGAAACTATACCCTGGCCAGCATCACCACGTGCTTTCCTTCTACATTGAGCTGAAGAGCTATACTAACCATATGGTGCAAGCTTGCCTTTCAAAGGAAACTACAGTGGGAACCCATGTTTGCCCATAGCTAACCCCTGAACAATGTGTCACTTTGAGATGTAGGCCTTCTAACTCATGTCTTCTAGAGAGAGAGAGAGAGAGAGAGAGAGAGAGAGAGAGAGAGAGAGAGAGAGAGAGAGAGAGAGAGAGAGAGAGAGAGAGAGAGAGAGAGGAGAAATACAAGGAATATGTCTTGCCAAACAATGCATTTTGTAAGATGTGCTCAGTTATAATGTACAACTGTCTTTCCTCTTTTAGTGAGCATTAATGTGCCAGTTAGAGTAAAAGCGTTTTGAGTTTTCCATTTGTTTTAAATCAAGGTGTAAAAGCTCTCATCATAATGGTCATTTTAATTTGAGAAAAATAATTACACTTTTGTTACTATACATTTTGACTTTATATGGTTTTTATTACAGTAGAACATTTTGTTCTTTCTGTCAAACTATAAAGCAATGGATATAGTGTTGAGGCTATATTCTTTTGTCGGTTACATTTGCAATGAAATCTCTGCTTTTGATCCTCAAAGAAATACAAAGAAAAAACAATCCTGGCAACAATAAATTATACAATAGGTTTTCCCTGCTTCCAATTAACGATGCATCTTGCATTTTGCACTGCTCTGCATTTTCCAATGAAAATGTATTACGTTGTGTAAAATGATCCTCTTCATAAACTGCTGCATCTGTATCTTACACTTTAACATAGCTGAGAATTGTCATTCACGTAGTCAGCATGTCAGAATCAGTTGTTTTTAAATGTGATGTAGCAGATGAAACAAAGTGTGTTGAGCTCACAGGCGCCAAGGCTTGGCCAGGCTGGGGTCTATAAAGCTGGCAGCGTTCAGCACCATTTGGATTTAATTAAAGCCGTATACTATTCCCAATACCAGATAGGTACAGAGTATAGCTTCATGGGGCTTTAACAGAGGCGGCCAATCAGTCACTCTTGGTTATGTTTCCTCATCTTAATTAAGTATAAATCGTGGCTTTAGAAACTTCCGTAACTTTACACGTTTACCTTGGTGTTAAAAGAGGGTGAATACATTTGGGGGGCCTTCAAACACAGAAGAGAATTTTGTGGGTTTAATTGAATGTTGTTGAAATGTCAAATGTTGAAAGCAGGATCATTGGAACTAACGATTCCACTGTGTGCACACCATGTTCTATGATGTTTTTTCCATCGTAAACAATCATGTTGGTTCCACAATCGACAACAAGTTTTAGCGTTCACGATTGGTTATGGCAGATCCAGAGTGGCACTGGGCAGATCCAATAGTTTTAAACTTCAACAGGCACCCGCCTTCAAGTGAGTTAAAGGAGACATATTATGGGGTTTTCCCAACAAGTAAACATAGTATTTGAGTTCCAGAAAACATGTTTTTGAAGCTGTTTGCTGGAAATAGCTTTTAGGAAAAAAGATATCGTCTACCGCTATTCCCCTCTGTTTCAATCCCTTCAGAATGCGCTGTTTCTGGTGTCTGTAGCGTTGATGCAAATGAGCTGCTGCCCATTGACCAATGAGCTGTCAGACTGAACCACAGCATGGAGGAGAAGGGATTGTTGCCGTTTGCTGACTCCTGGAGCTCTATATCTATGTTATATAATACAACATAATAATAATATTATATACGGGTATTAATATAATCGATCTAATATCACGGCCAATAGCTATGTGCACCTCGGACGATATTATGAATAATAAAGACTGTGTCTGACATCTGTGGTACTTCCACAAGTAAAGACTGGTAGTGGGGGATATCTCGGCCATGGTTGAGAAGAATTGGGGGAAAGGAACTTTGGCTTTGACTCTCTGAAGTCCATGAACCGCGACATGGAGAAGAAAAGGATTGTACTCCGGGAGCTGAGCTGCCAGACTGCCTCCGAGCTCCCCGCGCCGGAGCTGCCGGCCGCCGTCGAAGCCGTCCGTCCGCATTCCGGCAGCTCGGGCGGTGTACTTCGGGAGCTGGCGCCAAAGCTAGGTGTCTGGACCAGCGGACGAGCAGCTCCGGCTGGGGTAGCTCGGCGGCAGTCCCGCAGCTCAGCTCCGGGAGTAAAATCCCTTTCTACTCTATGTGTCTCCTCTCCTCCTCCCGACTTCCCTTCGGCGGCAGCTCTGGCGGGGTGAGCTCGGCACCAGAGAAAGGGATTGTACTCCCGGAGCTTAGCTGCAGGGCTAGCGCCGAGTTCCCCCCCTGCTCGTCCGCTGGTCCACACAATCTTAGCGATGCTCTGATTGGAGGGGAGTGGGGAAGTGGGAGGTAATATTCAAATGTGCCCCCTTCCTACGTATGAGGGGGCTGGAGGCGGGCTGCTTCCAGAAATGCGTATGTCATTCAAAAAATCATGTACAGACTTATTTCAAAGTTTGTATGCGTGTGGGAGCACCATCTACCCACAACAACACCCCAAATCGCAGGAAAAGTGCTGTTTTCATAATATGTCCCCTTTAACGTTAGTCAATTGAGTAGGTCCAGACTCTCTGTGCAAATGAAATGAAGTACGAGAGTCTGGTAGAACCAGGCTAGCACTTCTCTAATTAACGACTTAATGCCATGTATTCTGAGATACGAAATGTATCAAAATTAAGCAGCCCTTACATAAACAGCCAAGCACCACATACTTGGCAATCTCCACATTTTAACTTTCCCTTTTGCTCAGCTTGCCTGGCAGATGTAATGCTCCTCAAACAAGATTTGGTTGTGTAACCCACCGTGTTCAGGACAACCAATAAGAGCAGCCTCATGTCCTAATGTCTGCTCATCAATCCTCAACATCAGAGGCTGACAGCTTCTCATCGTGTGTGTCTCACATTCATATTTTAACCGCTAATGTGTGGTTTTTTAAGTGTCTCCAGGAACGTGGACGAGCTCAGAGTGTCTTTTAGATGTGGCCAAACATAAGTCTGCTTTTCTTGCCCAATCCTTTGGCCTGTGTCTTCCCTACTGATTAAATGCACATGAAATTCATATGCGCACGTTTTCTTTGCTAACTCCCGGTACAATGTTGGTTCGCTGTTAAATCGGGCGTGGTGTCCAACAGCCTTGTGAGCGATCTGCAGGACATGAGCGTCATCAGAGGACAGTACAAGTCCTGTTCCGCTACACGAATGTTTACCATCCTTGGCACCATGTTCCCTAACCTATGTGTTACACATGTATACATGTCCTTAAAGCACTGGAGGTGACTTCTCTCTCATTGGTTGGAAGGGCTCATACTAACAACCTCCTTGAAGTTCCACACATCTTCATACTGGGAAGATGGCTCCCTCAAACGTCACACATCATGATCCTCCATGAGATAAACATAGATTCACGCTGAATAAAAGTATGTTGGCATGCCAATCGTTGGTGAAAAATGTACATGGAACACAAACTAGGACTAAAGAGGGGAAACCCAGCAGACCTTGATGCACCAAGCAGAACTCCTGTACGAATTTCCCAAGCTCAAAACAGGAAATAATTCAAACAAAAACGAATACCATATCGCCATGGAAATAGGACAAACTCTATTTTGGAATATCCCAAAGCTTTGTGGAAGCTTGGCCCTGGAGAACGCTGCTGATTCAGCATACCCCCCCTGCACTGTCAACACCACATCTGTCCAATGCACATCTGTTGAGAACCAAATCAGTTATTCCGACATCCATCCAGTTCCTGGGGTGATAGAGGGACCACTGGACTATGGGTTGCGTTGAAATAGATTGTGTGAACCAGTAGGTTAGGCCAAATTTCTCAAAATATTGAAATATATTTCACCTGCAACATGCTGTCCTGACATGGTTCCTGTAGTTAAAAACATCAACAAAACTGCCATCCAAACTTCCATGGCCCTTGAAAGCAGATCTTCACTGATTGGATGAAACTGTTTGATCTATGACGTAGATGAGGTAATACAGACAGGATTTGTCTATTGTCAGCTACAACGTGTCATTACTTTTGTACATTTCTGTGGAATTTCTGTTGGAGATCGCAATTATTTGTCAATTCTAGTTCAAATCAAGTTTCTATGGGGATTATGATTGGTTGATTATTCATCCATGATGATTGATCACATATGGGGAGGGGGATTTCAAAACTCTGTCTCTTCAAGAGAGCTATGAGTGTGAATCACCTCTTAGTCCTGTAACCTATCCCCTGACTAACCATCAGCTGACTAACCATCAGCGGGCTGGCTAACCATCAGCTGACCCCTGACGCACATTCTCCTTGGTGTCCGTCCGTTTGTGTAAACACAAAACCGCGATGTGTATCTCTTACTCAGGGAACAACTCATCTTCGACCCGTCTGTGGTGACCCTAAACAAGGTCATCATCGTGTTGACACACCCAGGGTTCCATCACTCATCGTCTGCAAGTGAGTTTCTTTAGCAAAACGGGAGCGGACTACAAGAGTTGAGGAACTGCTGCCGCATGTTCCCAAATGATGAACCAAACTATGGCGATGCCAAGACCAGTGTTAATGTAGATCTGACCTTTGCTTAATATGTATCTTTTGTCGGGGCATTTCCCCATGATTGTGTGAACAGTTAAATGAAAACGGTACCCTGTAACATAGTGCCGAGTCTCATTACTATTGAGCGGATTGTTTTCAAAACGTGAATTCAGATACAGGTCATTAAGACGCAGGTAGGGGAAAGACATCCTTCTCAAAGACTCAAAGCTTAGGCTGTGGAGTTTGGGGGATCGAATCAGTTTCTTTTTGGCGATGAGTCAAACAACCTAATTTCCACATCACCAGTTTCCCCTCATCCACCACCCCCCCCCCACCCCCCCAAATAGCCCAAACCCTATCTACTTGTTCCAACTTTTCCCATTCTCCCTCCCTTAACATTAAGAGAACCTAACAACACACACACACACACACACACGACAACGATGGAGAATCCACGCATCTGTTTTCTGTGCAGCTGCAGCCGGACTCTGTACCACCGGCGTCCAGGGAACGGTCTGGATGCTGGGACTGGGTCAGCGACGGTGGGAAAGCATGGCCCCTAACGCCGTTTGTGTTGTGGTTATGCGATCATGGAATGTGCTGAGGACAGTGGACGGGCCGCAACTGGGTGGAAATGTTTAGCTCAACCAAGATCAGCGTCTCCAGTCTCTCGGAGGAGTGGCCCATCCAGCGCCAATCTTTTCCTTTTTGTTTATTTTCTATCTTCGCATTTTAACTTTAAGGTTCAAGAAATGTGATCTGTGTGTGTGTGGTCAACATACATTACAAGCCCCCTTGGGTGTCTTGTTTGGTGGGGCATAGGTTAAGTGTCTGTTTGTTATGTGTTTTGGATTACAAACAAGACGCCCGAGGGAGTTGTTAATGTCAGGTCAGAGTGTCTGGTCGTTGTAATGCAGGGGAAATATTCAATGTCTGTGATAATAACAGCGACTGTTGGAAATTTTGATAGTTGATATCAGAAGGCAGTAAGATGCTTTTTTATTTATTTTATTACAAAAAAAGAGTTGCTTTGTTTGTTGTTCTGTTATAATGCACATAAATGTAATTCTGGCGTGCTAAAATGCTGTTGCCCTAGTCCACTTTATTTTTTGTATATCTATTGTAAGTATACACATACAATAGATCTAGAACCACATTGCTTTGGTATTTGTTTGTGTGTGTATGTGTATGTGTGTGTGTATGTGTGTGTGTGTGTGTGTGTGTGTGTGTGTGTGTGTGTGTGTGTGTGTGTGTGTGTGTGTGTGTGTGTGTGTGTGTGTGTGTGTGTGTGTGTGTGTGTGTGTGTGTGTGTGTGTGTGTTTTTGTGTGTGTTTGTGTGTGTGGATGTCATTTTGCTTGGAAAGGGATTGGTTTCTTTTTTTTCTTTTTTTTAAAGCATGCATTTAGTCATCTGTCAAATATTTCGTTTTTGTCAATTATATATATATATTAATAAATACCCCCCACCACCACCACCTCAACCCACCCCTTCCAATGTTTACACTGGGGTGTACTAGCCTGTGTTGTGTTGGGGACCGGCAGGTACTTTCAAAATGATGTCATCGTCTAGGAAAGCATAGAGTAGTCAAGGGTCAAATGGGGCTGGGTCCTTTAGTTATTCGTGAATTGTATTTAGTTATTTAGTCTGTTAATCTAAAACCATAAGTCATTGCTAACAAGTAAAGGTCCGTACATTGAACATGATTTCTCATTGCCCTTTTTCCCCACATCGATACAATTAAGCTAAAACTAGAACCATGGACCTACAGATACTGCGAAAAAGCACATTAATTACAAGCGGGTATCTTTCTAAGGTATCAAAGGCTGCTTTTGATAACATATTCGTGTGCAGTTGTAATAGCAACCGTTTTGTTTTGGATACCAACTTTCTCCATAAGAGTGATAGCCAACTGTTAGTTATTGAGCAGGGAAACAACCTCCAAAAACAATGTCTACAAAACATGAATGTATTCAAGATCCACAACCACATACACATACATACTCACTATGTAAGAGTACTTTCGGGACGTTGAAGAGCGCTATATGAATGCAATCAATTATTGCTAAATAGGTATCACAAATGGGTCGTAGCCATTGGGATCTCATGGCCCCCTCCTTCCTAGAACTCTTAGCCCATGTTCATGCTAGTGTAGTTTGTCCTTTCTGGGCTACAGTAGAAACATGGCGGTGCAACATGACAGCTGCCTATGCAGATATAAAGGGCTCATTCTCAGCTAATGAAAACACGCCAATTCTTATTTCCATGGGAGTGTACACTAATTAAAAAATACTTATGAATATTATTATACTATGCTCCTGCCAAGTCCGTTTCGCTAGATGCCAATAAACTCTACACACGCAACCTTTAAACGAGTCCATGTATAATGTTCTGCCATTTCGTGAATGAGTAAAATGTAATGGGCAAGGCTTTATTACATTAGCTATATGCTAGGATGAAGTGGCAAATTTGTTCCACAGAAGAACCGACCCGGTCCCTGTTTGTTCCTCAGAAGAACAGACCAAGTCCCTGTTTGTTTCTCTGAAGAACAGAACCAGTAGGCTACCTATTTGTTCCTCAGAAGAACAGACCCTGTGCCGCTCTGTCCCACAGAAGAGGGGACCTTCTCTCCAGCTCTTTAGTGGAACATCAGGGATTGATTTGCCCCTGATTTATGCTTGTGCTCTCACAATAATAAATAAATCCAAGGGACAAGGATCAGGAAACGGGTTCCTTTTAGAGGAAAGAAAAGTATTAATACATTGAATCATCAGGAAACACTCAACAAACAAACACTAACCACCTCATTTTACATTAGACATTACCAGTATAGGTTACCATTCACAGAGTTGTTTAGCCAACAGATTTGCACAAAGTGACTTAAGATCCAGATTCATTTAATTTTGAGGATCGAACCCCGGACCTTGTGGCAGGGTGTCGAAAACACCTTAATCCCTACAAGACTATCTTGCCCTCATATTGCTTTCCCCTTCCTTCGTCCCATTCATAGGTCATCCCCGAGACCGGCTACTGATTGCAGGGCAAAATACCCTGGTAGGGTGGCGTTAGTGAGTCACATGGCCAGGGTGGGCCATAAAACAAACATCCCAAACGACATCCCACACTTCAATTTGTGCTAATAGTTTAAGAACGCTTTAACATTTAAACAGATGACTCTTGGGCAAATTAACCCCGGAGCCTGATTTAACATTTAAACGGCTTTCTGTGTAAAGGCCTTTATAGAAGGCAATGGGTTCTGCGGCTTGCCCTTTGCCCAAGTACTATTTCCGCTGAAGTAGGGCAAAAACAACATCAAGTGTATTATGTACCTCAACAAACAACGTACATAAACAGCGTTTTATCTCAAGTTTCAAGGTTCAAGGTGTCAAACTGTGCGGATATACTTTGTCATATATCTTCTAATGGTGTTAATTGGATGCTGGTGACCCTCAACTCGGAAAAGGCATAATATTTTCTCTTAGTTTCCTGTCGTCTTGAACGATGACATTTTTATGGAGGAGGCTCTAAAACTAAAAGCACTTCACTTCACTTCACTTTTTCCTCTGCCCAACTGCTATTTTTCCTCTCCCCCCCTTTTCTTTCTACAGAACTTCATCGCCTTCTTTCACACAACGGCATGCCAAGTCTTCCCCGCTTTTATAGGCCACACCATTTGTGGGAGTGCATCCTTACATGTGGAACTAATTCCACGTGAGCTAATGAATTGTGCAGGTGGTTACAGTCGTTGCGTGATGCGTTGGAGAGAGCCGGGCACGCTCTGACCGTCCACTGGGCTGTAAACACAACAACACTGTGCTGTATTTTTGACTTATTATTTATCAACTGTGCATTTATTCATAGATTAATATCAAGCAATCTTTGGAGGGATAAAAAATAAACCCCCAACCCCCCCACCCGAAGAACGTTTGGCAAATTACGTTTTTGGTTTGAACCAAGTATGCATGGAAAATACCTCACCTGGTAGGATTACATATATACATATCTTTCTTTCTATCATATGATAAATGTATTACATCTTTCCACTGCACAGCGATGGACAAGCGTAGGTCATGGGGGCTCGCTAACTTGAATATTGGTTCATTACATTTTACATTCAGGGGATTTTGCTGACGCTTTTATCCGAAGCGACTAACAACCATTCATTCCCCCGTTGACACACCGACGCCGGAGAAAGCCACGCAGGGCGACAGCAAGCAGTCAGGGGGAGGCGTCTTGCTCAGTGACACCTCAACACAGCCGGGGATCGAACTACCTTCCGGTTACTAGCAACTCTCTCGACCTCCTGAGCTAACCGCCGCCCCGGTTCATCCCAAATGCATCTCGAATGTGGGGTACCCCTGTTGGGGGGGGGGGGGGGGTCGCGGAGCAGGGCGTGGATACGAGGAGTCCTGCCGAGGTCAGCGCTCTTCAACCCTGCGGTCGGGCCTGGTCCGTGTCCGCTGTCTGATGATGAAGACGTTGGGTTACGCCTCGGGACCGCTCAGCTGTTTAAAGACAAAGAGAGAAGAACGGCTTCACCGTGGAAAAAGTGAGGGAGGAAGTGAAATATTCTGGGAATGAGTCACCGAGAGAAGGGAGGAGTAATCTCAACCCAGTTGTCAGATAGAGAGAAAGTTGAGTGTGTGTGGGAGAGTGATCGGTGTGTGTGTGTATCTGAGAGTTAGCGTGTGTGTGTGTGTGTGTGTGTGTGTGTGTGTGTGTGTGTGTGTGTGTGTGTGTGTGTGTGTGTGTGTGTGTGTGTGTGTGTGTGTGTGTGTGTGTGAGGAGAGGGGCACCATGAGGTTCACAAGGTCCTCCTGGACCTAAGCTGTAACACACACACATGCATACAGGCAAGCGCACATGCAGACATTCGCACAAACACACATGCATGTAGACACATATTCTCACTCACACACACACACACACACACACACACACACACACACACACACACACGCACACACACACACACTCAGACAAAGAAACGCACACACATACAGACCCACCGAACATTTAGAAATACACAGGGAGATAAACGTACACATTTTATCACCTGATGTATACTCAAACACACACAAAAAAGATGCACAAATGTGCCTCCACACACGCACGCACACATACACAGGGAGATAAACGTATATAATGTATACCTGCATGTCTACTAACACTAACACTAATAACCCCACGTGCGCCTACACACATGCACTCAAACACACATACTCATTTGCAAACTATGTAGTTTATTATCTATTTTATTTTGAGTCAATTTTGAGCTTTAATTAGTTTCCTAGTTTCCCTGAAAACCTTTCCATCAAGCTGTGTCTTCCTGTAACAGGCGGGGAATTAGCCTGAGAGCAATATGCCTTGCTTCAGTTAGTCTCAGATGTCTCTGAGCTTGTTTATTCTATTGCATGCTTATTAAATGCAAATTAAATTCAAGGAATTGTGTTTCATTCTAATTAAAAGAGGTTTCGGGCCATTTGTGCTTGTATTGGTAGGGCAAATGTTTGGTTGTGGTAGGGTGACGGTTTGAATGGACAGAAGAATGTCCCTTCAGTACAGTCTCCAGAATCTCTCCGAAACTTCTAGAACCTTCTGAAGAACCAACTCTTGGGGAACATCAGGGAACATCTCATCAGAGTCTAGAACCGCATTACACAAAACTGCCCCTAAAGCTTGACCCACTGAGACCTATAGTCAGAATATATACGGAGCTTTAATTAACCTATTTATGTTTGGAATTAAAGTTTTCATTCATGGGACCTGACTCATGGTTTGAGAAACCCTCGTCCACAGCACACTTTGTTGAGATGAAGCATGATGAAGTTACTCCTCCTGATACCTCTGACATTGTGGTTGGCCACTACTTCTGACTCGAAAATTTGTAAAAGTTCGACACAAAGGTTTGACAAAAAATTGACTCGGGGCTTATTATGACTCATAGAGTGGGAGAGGTTCAACACAAATTGGTTTATTCAGAGATACAAGGTAAACGGACATGCATTTTGGTGGTTCATGAAGCGTTTTCCGGACATCTCCGAATATCGTCAGTCTAAATCGATATGGGAGGAATGGTACAGAGGCTATTAGCATTAGCTCTGATTTATCTCAGACTCCTTAAACCGTTTAGGTGTTGTCTTGACCACTCCATGTGTACAAGCAAAAACTAGTCAGCACTTGTGTTGACAATACAAATGGGTGGTCCAATGAGGTCATACTGTTTAGCTTTAAAGTCATGTGGTCTATTGAGGTAATAGCGGAAATGAATTAAAGGGGATCATCATTGTGGAAATTGATGAAATTAAGAAATGTAGAAATTCTTTCTAAATTGTTTAATTAAGAAAGGTTTGTGGTGTGCAAGCTGTTTTTTTCAACCACCAATATAATGACTAACCTTGTATTTATAAGTCCTATGGCTACTTATTCCGGTATTTTTATATTCATGCAGCACTACACTGTTTTTTCTAGCTACTCCAAATGATTATGTGCTTATCTCAGCCTCAAGTGTGAAACACTTTGGATAAAGATTAAAGTGATACAAGTTTGACCAAGTCGTGTCATAAAATGTATGGTCTGTGAAGCCCTTTGAGACTGTGTGTAAGGGCTATCCAAATAAAATTGCCTTGATTTGACATTTTCATCAAACTGACCTTGAAATCTTCAAAACAATTAACAGGGAAATAATTATTTGTGAAGGAATCTGCCAGTAGGTCCACTTACAGATGTGTTACACTCATGTTGTAAAATACGTTTGTATTTGGGATTGAGTTTGCACATGTCTACTTACTGATAGTGATCTTAGAAGTTTTGCAATACAACGCAAACACTCCACTGTTAACAGTGTTGTTATGGAGCCTTGAGTTTCTTGGAAATGATAACTTGGATGTTTTTCCACAGATTGTTATTGTCCTATTCAATAACACATATTCTTCTGACCTCAGATGACTTTATCCGTCAGCAAGCAATTGACGTTTGACTTGTTTCATATTTACTCTTCGTCAGTTTCTCGTCTCGCTATTCAATGTCTTTGCTAGCATGGCTTCTGCTTCGTTGTGACAACAATTGTGCTAGCTTTGGGTTCTCGTGTATTTACCAACGGCTCTCATTATGAACTGGTTAACCTCTTGTTGAAGAAAATATTTACTCGGTGCTGCTCCATGCGCTCTGTGCATGTTTGTAGAAGTCGACCACTGAGCTCTCAGGCCAGCCCAACACAATGGAGCTAAATTGCTTTTGTTATTTTGGGGCACTCTTCCAAAAGCCGCATTTTGTAAAAAAGCAACGTCTCTTCAAGAAAACAATACCATGGTTACTAAACCATAACACGCAGGCTTTATTGAATGACAAAACATTTTTTAAATGAAAACAACCGTATGTTACCAACAAAGAAAATATCTAGTGAAGAATACATTTTAAATAATGTCATTTTGCGAAACCTAAGCTCATCTAGTCTCCACTGCAAGGCTCAACTCCTGCATCTGCAAGGCAACTCTCTGATTACGCTTACCATTCTATGCGCACTCGACCATACCATCTCCACCTACTGGTTTGTATCTGATGGATGGAGGACAGAGACACACTGTTTCATACCGCAATTAGCAAACACAAAAGCCTTCTGCGTACACCGCGAGAGCGTAGCTCTAGTTAGCTGTGGAAATCATCAATATAGCACATATTCCATCCAAACACATGGAAAATCACTGAAGCACATCGCCCAATGATGCACTGTTGTGCACATGGAAAACATTGAATAAATACACAAAACTCACAATAGCGCCATGGAAAACTGCCGTCTGTTGTACAGGTTGCCTCAGCAGAACGGATGCTCGCTGCTGTTTGTCCAAAGCGCCGCCGCCACATGCACATCGCTCCGGTGCCCAGGCCATGCGCCGGCACACAGCAGGCTACTAATTACACTTCACACACTGAAGGCCGAGCCAGAGGGGTAAATATTTGTATCATAAAGGGCACCAAAAACACGTGATTAGATGACTAAACATGTCGCAGACGTAAACACTGCTACCCACACGGATTCCTGCGGACGTAAACACGGAGCCGTCTGGGTGCGTACCTGCAGGGCCTTCGGGATGGAGCCACGGTGCGCCTCTCCTCTCCACTAGTGACCCATGGCTTAATCTGTGCGGTTATCTTATTATGTGGCCTTAGGATGATGTCTTTAAAACATAGATCCCTCCGCCTTAACTTTCCTCTCCGCTCTGTGCTCCGTTTTCCTCTATCAGAGTTAAGTGGGTATTTAACCCGGTTTGACTGGAAGAGGGATTCGCTAAGACACAAATCTCTTAATGTCTGGCCCGTGGGTAACATTCACTCACGACTTTAAAATGTGCTTTAGAACAACAGGGCTTCTTCGCATTCCTCCTCTAAAGCCTTTGGCACACCAGTGCTATCACTGCAGACAGCGGCGAGACTCTTGCGCCACAGACAACAACCAGAAAGCCCAGCCCCTATCTTTTATTTTAGATTAACTTTTAACAAGCGAGCTGTAATGTAAAAGATGTGCTCCATGGATGTTGGAGAGAGAGAGAGAGAGAGAGAGAGAGAGAGAGAGAGAGAGAAAGCCAGCCTTACCTTTTATGGGGCTACTCCCTCTTAATGTAACAGCCGCTAAATTGAAACCTGGTGCCAGGGGAATGGGACAAAGGCTAAATGGCTGTTTTTTATGGCCTTGTTTTGAATGCTGTTGGTATCCTCAGATCCACTTAAACATTAAAGCACCTTAAAAGAGATAAAAATACCACAGAGTTAACTGTGTCTCACCATCACCTAAAAAACCTGAAAACCGCCACTTACCTCCAGTTCTGGCTGACAGACTGAAGGAGAATCGTAAGCAGTTCCAAACACGGTTCTCCAAGCTGTGAGGACGTGTGATGATGGCCGAGTCAAAACATGTAACTACTTAATCGAATGAACTGCACCCTTGAAACTTATTTACCTCCAGCTCTATTGATCTGAGGGCCAGGTTAAAAATAACACTTGAGAACAACTTCAGCACTTCGTATTGCAACTGTATACTGCTGTGAAGAGATTCCTTTTCCTTCTCGAAAGAAGGGAAACCACGGATGTGTGCACTCTGATTTTCTGAGTCTTGACATCTTTATGTGAAATCCTCCTAAATACAGCTATTTTCAAAGGGTTTTACTATAAGCGGTCGTGGTTTTATGTGTGAGATGTATGTCTGTTTTAACAGGTGGTTTTAACAGCACAGGTGGTTTGAACTACACATCTTATTCCTTATTGATCCTTTACAACAGTGCTTGTTTTGTTTCTTTTCATCCATGGTTCCATGTTGCAGACCTGTCTGATTGGTCCTGGATGATTTGTGTATATGATTTTGCAGATTTTTTCAGTTAAATTTAGTTTTGTTTTACTTGGTGCCATTTTTGTCAAAATATCAGAGCAGTTCACATCAAAGCAGCCCACACCTCGTTTGAACTGCTGTGATATTTTGACTAGCATGAAAAGTTGAAAAAAAAGAGATTCTATTGGCCATTGCAATTGGATTAAATTTTGGCTGCGGCATTACTAGTGTGTGTCTTCCATCATCCTTCCGTAATTTTTTTTATTCTGATAGTGTAAGCGAACCCCCCCTTACAGTTCACACTCAAACAGTATTTGAATATACTGTACAGTAAAGTATATTAACATGAGAAACATTTGTGCTGGGAATTCTAAGAAAGGACGGACGGACAAGTTATCGCCATGTTTATGCAACCCTGGCCAACTTTGTGATGCTTTTTTTTTGTTTAGCTATTACCATTGTTGCAATAATATGTGTTAAATATATACGACAAACGGTATCTGAATTCTGAAGAGAATAGAACGTGCTATTGGTTTGTTTATAAAAACATAGGATTCAACACCTGCTATTTCACAATTCTTTTTGTAATAGTGACGCAATAGCATAGCGTACTACGAAGATGATCACATAAGACATACTAAGACGTTTAATGAAAAAAACAAGTTTTTGGTTCACTGGCACTTCGGGTTATTTTTCCTCCTTTATGATAACGTCTCCGCCCTCAGTCTGCATGTATTGCGTTCGCCGCACTTGATCCACGGTGAATATAACGGGAAATCCCCTCCCTAAAGCATTTTTAGCTTCCATCCCCTGTGATCTCTAATCCCGTATAATGTCGAGCTCTAGGGTTCCAGGTGAGAAAGACGGCGAGTGTACGCATCGATAGCAAAACCCTTGATTCCCAGAGGTGTTGGAAATGAAAGATCCGGCTCTAAAGATACAGCTGTATCAATGCTGCTGGGGCTGGCCTTGCTGTCATGCCTTTGTAGATCAGGGTTATACAGTTCTCAACTCTATCACCCTGATAGCCCTCTCGGAGGCCTTCCTGCTCCCGCTAACCACTCACTCATGTCTCGGGCTGTAAGTGGAGACAGGATCAGGTCTTTTCTTTAGATCTATTAGGCTGTTTTGGTGAAAAGGGGAAACACAATACAGGCACCTATGGGTCCGTATGTACCTTGTGGCCCACACTTGACTGATCGCTTTAGCTTTGCATTCCTGTGTTCGCCGGCCCAGCGTGTCCCATTGGCGTTGAACAGAACGCTTGTTTGAGATCCTCCTCGCTAAGTCTGTTGGAGGACAGGATTTTGTTTAGCTCTTCCTGAGCCAGTTCCTCCTCAACAGAGCCTCATCTGTTTATTCAAACTCACTGTAATGTTTAATTAACTTGTTGGCCTCTCTTGACAATTGTGTGCTTGTGTGTGTGTGTGTGTGTGTGTGTGTGTGTGTGTGTGTGTGTGTGTGTGTGTGTGTGTGTGTGTGTGTGTGTGTGTGTGTGTGTGCGTGTGTTTGTGTGTGTGTGTGTGTGTGTGTGTGTGTGTGTGTGTGTGTGTGTGTGTGTGTGTGTGTAGGTGTGTTTGTGTGTGTGTGTGTGTGTGTGTGTGTGTGTGTGTGTGTGTGTGTGTGTGTGTGTGTGTGTGTGTGTGTGTGTTTGAGAGAGAGAGCGAGTGGGGGCTGATATATATATATATATATAAAGAGAGCGATAGACAGAGACGGAGAGAGGAGTATGTGTGTGTGATTGTGTCTGTGTGTGTGTTTGTGTACAAGAGAGAGAAAGTGTGTGTGCGTGCGTGTGCATGTGTTTATGTTATTGTGTGTGTGTGCAAGCATTTCTGGATGCTTGTGTTTTTAATTGTGTGTATGCATGCATGTGTTTGTGTTTGTGTCAGTGTGTCTGGGACTCTAGCGTGTATGCACATGCATGTTCTTCATGTGTGTGTGTGTGTGTGTGTGTGTGTGTGTGTGTGTATGTGTGTGTGGTGTGTGTGTGTGTGTGTGTGTGTGTGTGTGTGTGTGTGTGTGTGTGTGTGTGTGTGTGTGTGTGTGTGTGTGTGTGTGTGCGTGTGTGTGTGTGTGTATATGCATGTGAGTGTACGCGTGTGTGTTGTGCAAACAAAAACAACTCTGTATACTACCTTTTACTACCCCAGTTTCTAATGGAGTTTCCTCTTTGACTTGGACCAGAAAAGAGTCAAATCTGTCACTAACAGAACACATGATATCTCCCATTTGCTAACAAATGGGTAAAATAGACCCAGGTTAATGATTAAAACTGCAAGAAGTCCAGGTGGGTTCGAAGACATTCTGGGGAGATTTTTAGTTGCCTTTCTCATTGCTTTTTTTTCATGAGCTGTGATGAGGCAGGAAATGTGACCTTATGAGGTTAATTTGTCATTGTCTTCCAGGGTTGACAGCCTCAGATGCACCAGAGAGCCACATTTAGCCTGGGAGGACAGGTGACTCGTACCTCCGGTATTGGGAGTAGACGATGGGAGTGAACTTTAAATACAGAACGTCCTTCCAGCAGAATTCCAACAATCTTTCCCTCTCCCATTCCCAATGGGCAAATTTTCCGCTCAACATAAGTGATTGCAGTGAATGTGCAAAAGGTTTTGATGAGGAGCTTGAACAACAGCGTCAGCAATATATACCTGTATGATACTGAGTTTTATCATTGATTTGAGTAAATGGGTGGATATACTCAATTTGTAAGTGTCTTTCAGGAGATCATATATACAATCCCGTGTCTATGGTTGCTCCTTATGTTGACACACCTAAATTTCTTGAAATCTCTAAATTCTGACTTTACATAAAAAGCTGTATACACATGACTCACAGGTGTAAGAGAGTCATTTGAGTGACACAATCAAAGTAAATCAGTAGAACGTCTCGTTGCGACGCGTAATCAATCATTTTTGATGCAAATTTACATGCATGACGCATACACTGGTTGCACGGCGACAGGCCACACCACGTACCTGGAATGTTGTTTACTCCGATCCAAAAGACTTTCACCCGCCTCAGAAAGCTCTGTCTTCTTACACGCAGGGCGGCGGACTCGATTCCCCAGGTTCACTGGCTTCACTCGGCCATCAGACATAGTTTATACATTGAACGCAAAAGAGAGGAAAAGCTAACAATTAGTCTCTCTCTCTCTCTCTCTCTCTCTCTCTCACTCTCTCTCTCTCTCTCTCTCTCTCTCTCTCTCTCTCTCTCTCTCTCTCTCTCTCTCTCTCTCTTCTCTCTCTCTCTCTCTCTCTCTCTCTCTCTCTCTCTCTCTCTCTCTCTCTCTCTCTCCTGGGACTATTGTAAAGGACTAATTCGGTACAAGCACACAGGGTACGTTGCCAGCGAGGTTGGGCCAGAGGAATGTGGTCTGAGAGTGTACTACCAGCACTCAGACTGTATTTTATTAGCGATACAGCCCTCACACCCCCACCCCAACTCATATTTTCTCATTCTTATCTCAACTTGGCTACAAGTGAAATGTCCCAATCCTTCCAACTCACTGACACACTGCAGATAAGTTAATACTGGCATGTTTATGTTCGTGGCTTTTTAAATATTAACCAACTTATGTGATTGTGGATATCAACCTCTTCCGAGATGCAGAGTCCCATTTTCTCTCCTTTCGTCGTAGATCCTGCGTGATAGAACCAAGACGATGGTTTGAGTGCAGTAACATTTAAACATCAGTGAGCAATTTGCATTAAAATGTCGTAATCACGGTCCTCTATTGCAGCATTACGTTTTCGGATTGGGGATAATAGTTTTGAGATGCACTAATGAGCTGAACTCTACCCCTCCATTTGGACATTTGAGGTTGAAGCTGTCGACTACATCATGTGAATGTTTCTGAGATCGCTCCAAGTCATCATGCCTACTTTACATGCGAACAAAAACCAAGGTTCCTCCTCTGTACATGAACATGTAGTGATAAATCTGTCAATGTGTAACATACTGTTCTGGGTTTCAGTTGCTGGGCTCTTTGGTGGACAGAAATTGATAGGGTGCATTTAAAAACATCCATTTCAACAAGTGGGCTGATTTTGATCAGAAGTGGTCGGCGGCTGTGTTTACTGAAGGTAGACGGTGGTGATCAAAAGGTTGAACGAGGATCCTGATTGGACACTGATGAGGAACTGATAGGATGCAGATGTCTCCGATGCAAAGGTTGTCCTTAGTGTGGTTTGATATGACAGAATCTAAATTAAACCAAATTAAATGAAAAAGTAAACAATTCTGTGTGTTGTGAAGTCCCAGGGTTGTGATTGGAACGGTCAGCCCTGCCGTTTTATACTGGGTTCGATTTTAGATTCTTTTGTATTTCTAACTGAAAAAAAAAAAAAAACGGGCAGAACTCCAAAAAAATCGGCCTCCGTCTCAAATATTGTCCATTGTTGATGCCAGAATATAATTAATTTTCTTCGATGTAAGTGCATAGTTCATCATCAAAATACAAAATACAAAACAATGGAACCCCAAAGCACTTTGAGGTCAGTAAGTTTATTGCCCTCCCGATTTACGTTAGTAGGAAAAATATATAAAATGTCTTGGTTTTTATAGCGTTTTTAGGACATTTGGCCAACTCATCCTTGCTCCATGGCACCTTGAAGCAATAGACTCGTAATATATGATATTTGGGTCACTGGCTTTAACCACAATCCTAGCTCCAATCTCATCAATATGGGAGTAACTGACCAAAGCAAACGATCTGTCTTTTGTTCTGGCAAATCATATAATAATAAACAGTTTAGGGTCCAGGGACCAAGAGAGATGAAGTGAGATTGGCTTTAACGCACAATAGTTCTGCGTCCCTGCTCCGTGACCAGCTTAAGTATTGCTCGGTGCATGACGTGCATTGTTGCATGCATGCAGGTTGTTCATTTCATCGAATCTTGGAACCCAGGGAAAGGACGATTTGTGAGACTAAGTTGCATGTAGGACCATCATGCACCTTGAACTTGCTTCATCATCGAAGCTGTTGTATGATTTATTATGTGTTGTGCTCTGAACCTTCTTTTTCTTGGGTCTTTCCTGCAGTTTAGTCTTCAATATGAATGTACTTGCTGAGAATAGCGTCCCTATCTTAACCAAAAATGCTATACGACATAAAATCATGTAAAGATAGAATAAACATCGGCTATGAAATGCACCATCTGACTATAACATGATCAATATGTTTTTTAATGTCTGAAGGAAAAGCTCTTGAGACTCTAGTGAACCCCTCTAAAGCTCTCGAGATGAGATGAGGGGGGAAAGCTGAGAATGTTCCCAGAACAAATATTGCGTTAATCATAACTGCATGGCCCATATACGGAGATAAGAGAGAAGTGGTTTTTGGGGGAAAGAAGCTATTAGGGTGTTGAACCGTTAATCAAGGACTGCAGCGACGATGATGATCGGGCTGTGCCATATAGACCATAAATTGCCTAGAACATTTGGCTGAGGAGCAAACTGGCAAATGCACTGGAATCTTTACTGAGAAGTAGGAATGATAGATCTGGGAGGCTCATGGTGGGTATCAATGTTTTGTTCAGTCATCTGTTTCACAGTTGTGTGTTTCTTATGAAGAAACTCAATTTAAAGGTTTAACAAATGGACACAATCAGCTTTGACATTTCAAAGAAACAAGATATTCTGTTTTCTTATTTGAGTCTTTTATTTTGCCAGTTGAACTGACTAATAGAGCCGTTCGATTCTGGAAACTGTTCATGGGGACTGATGTTGTTTCTCCTCTCGTCTTATTAATTGTTGCTTTTACTTGAAACCTCTTTTCACAGAATTTCTTACACTCTACTTTTAACGCGCTGCCATTCATAGAGAATCCTGTGGTTGTTGCGTTTTCTTGTTAATCAATGACACACATTCTCCAGTTTACTTGAAGGAAGCGTTTCTCAGCCTTGTTGTGCTGGATTGGCAATGTTCTCCTCACTATAAAAGATGGGTCCTTCCCTTCGTGCTCTCAGTCCAATCAGAAACGTTGGTCTGAAAGGGGACCGCAGCGACCCAGCGAAATGGCCATGCAAGTTTGACTGTAAACCATTGAACAAAGTCGAAGGATAAGGATAATTAATTGCATTTTTATTTTCCAAGGCAGGTTTGGCATGGATAGTTCTATACTTTGTAGCTTTTGACTACTTCTTAGAAATTCAGCTTAGCGAGAGGGATGACACAGATATTCAGATGAAATAAGATCAGATCAGATCTACTTTATTATTTCCAGATGGGAAATGAGGGGGACGAAGCAGAATTAAAGGACAATAATAAAAATTCAAAAGAGATTCACACACATAGCATAAAAATATGTTAGCAAACCACCAAAATAAACTGTGTAGCTTCGTGGAAATGATAATGTGATGGTGTGCATGCTTGATAGTATGTCTAAAGTGATTGTAGGGCTTTGCTTCACATGTGCTTGTTTTCCTATCGTTTTCTGCTATTTTTCATTTGTACCATATGTTTTAATCTTCCTCGCTCTGTCTCCACGCTGTGGGTCCCGGGGAGCGATGATCATGGCTCAGTGCCAAACACAAAACACACCCTTCCCTCATGGGCCAGAAGGAAAGTAATACCTCCTTAGGCAGCACTTTATATTCCTGGAGGTTCATGTCACTTACAGTGTCCTGTACAAATTAAGTCACAGAGTACATGATGGTTGCTGTGTTTCGTTGGCTTATTAGAGCGATTAGTGTCGCTGCTCATTGGAACCAGAGGGGTACAGCGAGACCCCCATCCCCCCACTTGGTGTGAGTGAGAGGATGGGTAGAGAGACAACGGTGGGTGAGGAAGAAAGAACGACAGAGATCCAGAACATAAGCAACATCAAAGACAGCAGGAAAATAAAAATGCAGACAGACTGTAAGGAAGGTTAGAAACAAACACCGAAAGACAGTCTGAAGACCGATATGAAGAAGTAAAAGTGAGAAAGAAAGAACAAAATAGAGAAACAACCAAAGAAACCACAAAATAGAAGCCGACACATCGAAAGACAGAAAGCAAGGGAGGATATAAAGAGAGGAAAAAAAGGGAAGCTGCCTCTGGTTCCTGGAGGGGGCTGACAGTGCTGGGACGTCCCAGGACGGGGGGACCGATGAGTCAAGGTCTCTCGCTGTTTAATCCAGCAACACTCGCGCTGCGCCCGCCACGTGCGCGCACACGCCACTGCTGAGTGCTGCACATTAATCCTGACGACGTGAGATCATGGCGATGTGGAGAGAAGGCCCACGCTTCAGGCCGGCTTATGGATGCTCCGTCTAATCTGCTCTAATCATACTGAGTAGGTTGGGGAGGGGGAATTAAACAGAGCAGGAGCTGAGGTTAAACAGAAAGACCTAAAGGCTCAGGGACCACCCCGACATTTTATGAGTGACTTTATGTGTGGTTGAGGCAGCCTTAACATGAGCCTCTTTTTTTTGTGTTTTTTTGGTACCCTTTCATTGCATCCACGCTCCCCACTTTGATCACAGCCCTCGCGATTGATGCCATACTTATTTTTTCTCTTGTGTCTTTGTGATCCAAAATTATAGTGTGAAGCCAGAAATGTCAGTGCCCCCACTTTTGGTTCTTTACCATAACCCCTCAAACTGCCTGCTCACTCCCCCCCCCCCCCCCCCCCCCCCCCCCCCCCCCAACCAACCACCAACCCTGTCCCTCCCCCGCACTCTCTTGAAGAAGAAGAAGACCCATATGCTCCACTTTAAGCTTCTCTTCATCCAGAGACCTCAGAAAACCCCCTGATTGGACTAAAATGCAATAACAGTGCCCTTCCATTTACGGGGCGACACCCCGGTGTTCGATGTGAACCATAGTGAAACATTACATTGTTCCCCCGATGCTGCATCCTCAGCGAGGTTCACCGCCTCGTAAACCCGCCGCGTCTGAACGGCCCAGTTATGTGCGCCCCTTCCATGCGTGCCAAATACTTTTTATGCTTTTCGGCAATATATTTCACCATAATGACCGATTGTAAAAAGCTGCGCTCTGAATTTCTTCGAGGAACAACGATACCAGCTGGTTGTGCACAGGGTACAGTCGAATGGCGTTTGTTTTCTTCTTCTACATCTACTCTCTCTCTCTCTCTCCTCTCTCTATCTCTCTATCGCTCTCACTCACTCACTCACACTCTCTCTCACTCACTCACTCACTCTCTCTCACTCACTCACTCACTCGCTTCGCCTCGCTCACCGTCACTCACTCACACTCTCTCTCACTCACTCACTCACTCACTCACTCACTCACTCACTCACTCACTCACTCACTCACTCACTCACTTCCTCTCTTTGTGTCTCCTCTCTCGCAAGAATCAACAGTGATAATCCACGGGTGTCATTTTCTGTCAAGAGGTAGCAGGTGAAATAAACAGACTGAATTAAACAGACTACTTGCTAATATAAATAGCAATA
>NC_082388.1:10835012-10865012 GCF_031168955.1 Gadus macrocephalus
GATATATTTACATGTTTATACTTTTTGTTCGATGGTAAGATGAGTGAGATGCAGACTCTGCTGCTATGGGGCCCGCCGGTCAGCTCTCCAATCTCCAAACTCTTATTTAAGAAGCCAGCTTTAAACAGAACAGCTCCCTCCATAAAACACAGAAAGAGATATGAGGCTCTCCGAAAGCTTTCCTATCTTAAATCCTGAGACTGTTAGGGAGCTACGCATACATGTAGGGGAACAAAACGCTGGCCTGCGTCCAGCGCGGCTCCAACCTGCCGTAATGTAGGTCAGAGGAGCTGCGCTCAACCACTCCATATAAGTACCTTCACTTCACAACCGGCAGAAACGTTGGAGGTCAACCCCTGCAATGCGTTCAAAACTTTCGACTCGTTCCATCTCTTAAATCCAAATGCCTATTAGGAATGACAATAATTGCACCTTTTGCTTTTTGGGCCCACGATATGTTCCGAGTGCATTGGTTTTTAAATGGCTGCAGGGGTGGCTGTTATAGCTGTAAACTGTCTTCTCTGATTGTTAAATCATTGGAGATACACAAGTATGGCCGGTCTTCCTAATTTATTTGACTAATGTTGCATCGTTAAGTAATATCAACTTACATATATCGCAGGAAGGCTTTCATGCGCCAAGCACCCCACACATACGCACACAACGCATTCATCATTCGATTCAAATATGACTTTATTTGGAATAAATACCTTCAAGTCAAAAGAAATTACAATGCAGCAATGTCAAAAAAAATACAATAAAAAGAATGACAAACCAAACCAAAAAAACTGTATTTACACGATTTAGTTGCACACAGCTGGCCAGAGGTATACATAGTATACAAGACAGTCCATGCAGGTCGTAGGAACTCTTTTGCTGTACACATTGCAGAAGCTAACAAAAAAATATTCCAAGTAATACAGGAACTTATTTATTATGTATTTCTAAGTTGGACAATGCCCACGCTCCAGGATGGATAAAAAGACTATAATGGATTAACACGGCTTTCACCGTGTGTGTGTGTGTGTGTGTGTGTGTGTGTGTGTGTGTGTGTGTGTGTGTGTGTGTGTGTGTGTGTGTGTGTGTGTGCGTGTGTGTGTGTGTGAGCATGTATGTGAGGATGTTATTATGTATGTACGTTAAAGTCTGATTGTTTCTGAGCGTATGTGTGCGTGAGCGTGTTCACGTGTTTCTCATCGAGAGCGTCTGCGTACATTTGGGTGCGTGGTTGTGTATGTGCGGGAACACGTGTACATGTGGTTGCATGTATGTGATCTGTGTCTGTGTGTGTGAGCCTGGGTATGTGTGTGTGTATGCATGCTATGCGTCCATGAGTGTATGAGCGTGCGCGTGTGGCTGGGGGTGTGCACGAGCGTGGATGTGTTTGGCATGAGCAAGTATGTGTATGGGTGCAAGTGTGTGGACGTGTGTGTGACTCACGTGTGAGTGAGCGTGTGGTGTGTGTGAAAACAAAGCGACCGCTTGGCTCTGCCCGTGAACATGTGTGGCTGACTGGGCGGCGCAGACTCACAGACGCTCGCCAGCGCTCTATCTCCCTGCCATCGCGCTGTTGTTTCATCCACAATAAATGATGTGTGCGTTACGCGGCCAGACGTGTACAGGCCCAGCGGAGCAGTGCTCGACACGACCAGCTGAAGATACAATGGCTTTGGTCAACTTCAAATGACTCCGGCAATGAAAGAAGCAAATAAACGTAAGGCAGGCGGTTTAACCTGAAACGTGTCAGTGTGTGATAGTGTGTGTGTGTGTGTCTGTGTATACGACAGGGCTTCAGATGGTAAAACGAGACCGACCCTCAAACAAATAAATCTAAAGTAAGGCAGGCGTTCTGACACAATGTGTGCACGTGCCCGTGTCTCTGTGTTTATGCGGGGGTGTCAGATGGGAGAATGAGACCATATCTTGGCTGAGTGTTTCAACATGGGTCTCAGCAGATCACAGCAGGCACACTAGTGAAACCATGGACGTGTTGCCAATGTTTCCTGTCCTGCTTTGTATCTAGAGCGTCATCGAAGCCACCACTGTGACTTCAGATCCTATTTTAAAGTGTTTCCATGGTTTGCGCTCTGCAGAGAGTCAATGTCTTCCATACACGAGTGATTTCCTCCTAGTTTGTAAGTCCAGCACCATGAAGGCAACGGAGAATGATCAAATCCCTGTTTTGCTGTTGTTAAAACGCTGGGGGAAAAAAATAAACCTTCTGGAAGATCTCTGTAAGGGTTCCGGGAACAGGCTTAATATGGTTGCAGTTAAAACGTTTGCAGCGGAGAAACTACACACCAAAGTTACGGTCCAAATTAGTTAAGACTCCCAAATTTACCTTGAGGAGGTCTGGCACCACTAAAGATTAATTACAGAATCTGGTTCGACTTTGCAGGAGATTCCACGACAGGTCAGCATTAAAGAGATTGATATGGACTGAAGCAGTGCAAATAGTCTGTATTATTATTATTATCTTCTATTTTTATTGGAAAAGGATTCCATGTTTGGATTGTAGGGCACTGAAAACATATTTTGGCAGTGACAGCTGCAGTAAAAATGGCTATATTTCTTTCCCTCCATTCTGCAGTGAAGTCACCCAGTACGGTATCTTGTTCACGTTCCGATTAATCCCTGGGGGGATTGATACAATGTTTTCTTATCTTGTCTTAACAAAATACGTTTGAGTAGAAAGCATACTGGTTTATTGGACTGGTCGAATAATACGTAACTAATACTTCTGCATATGGCCATCTAAAATGAGAAACCTGCACTAATTAAGAAATGCATAAATCAAATGCATTCCAGACTGCTTGCGATTCTCCATCAGCTGATGGCACGGATAGCCCCTCCCATCTCCCCCCGGTTTATCCTGAGCCTAATTGGTCCAAGCAGATTGAGAAGATAGATGGAGCATGGAATGTTTAACCATCAGCCAGACTCTTTCCACACTTCCAAAGTCAGCACCGTTTCAGAGTAAGACAGTGAAGACATTGATCGTTGAAATTTTATGGTCATCATCTTTCACCAGCCCCCAGTTTCAGAAGGAACAACCAAATAGTACCAAATAACCAGCTAGATTGATCCTGATTGGCGCAGGGGACACACCTTGGAGGCAGTTCTGTTTCCACGGGACGCCGTTTAAAAGGGTAACAGGCTAAGCAGCCTCTAGCCACGCCCCCTAGCAGGGCGCCAGGTTACAGAAGTCCAGCTCCTGAGGTTTGCGCGCTCCACTGCAGTGGTCCCTGGTCAGCAGCTTCTTGCCCGCGCTGACGCAGCGCAGCGACCGCCGCTTGAAGCCTTTCCCACAGGTTCTCGAGCAGAGGGACCAGTCCCCGATGGTCCACACCGGACACAGCTCCCCGCACGCCCTGCTGGCCGCCGGCCTCTGCCCGGCCTCGCAGTCCGCGCCGGGCCTCCCGTCGGGCTTCAGACACTGCACCAGCCTCCTCTGGGTCCCGCCCTCGCAGCTGGACGAGCACGCCGCCCAGCTGCCCGACAGCCACTTGGCCTGCACGGGCCCCGCCTTGCTGTAGGAGGCGCCCTTCAGGTGGTCCTCGCCGGCCGCCTTGCCGCCCTCCTCCGGCAGGACGCTGTTGGGCGAGCGGCCCTCGGTCCTCAGGCTCTTGTCCTCCTTGACCTGGCGGGCCAGGTAGAAGGAGTAGCGGATGCGCGGCGGCGTCATCTTGCCCACCGAAAGGACCTCCACGGTGAGCGCCTCCCCCAGGGGCTTCACCGCCTGCAGGGTCTCGGAGAGCCCCGACGTGCCGCTGTAGCGCACCAGGCTGTTCCTCACGAAGATGTCGCTCTCCACGGCCGAGACCACGTAGTTGCCGTTGAGCAGGTAGTCGCCGCGGGAGCTCTTCACCGCCAGGTAGTTGTCGTCGCTCACCATGCCCTTGTAGCCGCGCTGGCGGACGTCAACGTTGGCCGCGCCCACGGGCAACAGCACCACGAAGTTGTAGCCGTTACTGCGGAAAATGGCGGAGAAAAAAACGGTGTTAAAGTCTGAGCCCAAAGGCCAGGCGCCAAAAGGTTCTGGGTTTGATCCCCCAATGTCCACAATAAATCAGGAAGCATTCTTTTCTTAACTTGCTCTTGCAATTCCCCTCATTAGAAACTCAAAATACAAAGTGCACATGGCCAGTCAGGCTAGCCTTGTTACTCACATGGGTTTGGTGAAGAGCCCTGAAACCTTCTTGCAACTTTTGTTGTCCCCGCCGCAGACGCCACACTTGTTGAACTTCCTGGAGGAGCCCAGCTTGCCGTCACAGCCGGCCTTGATGCACTTACCCAGGACACACACTCCTGGAGAGTCTGGGGAGCAGGGCGTGCCATCCACCACCTGTGGTGCACAGAACCCCCGTCAAGATCCAGCAAGGATTAATCTCCTGTCGAGGGCAAATCTTGCTAAACAAATACCTTGGGATAAATTGCATTAACAACCTTGCTCCAAGGGTTTCGCTCTACATGTTGCAAGTGCTTGAATGAATATCTCTCTTAAATTATTTCAGGAATATTAGTGGCAAATGCTCTTATCATAACCATAACCCTGGACTGTAGGCAAAGGCATGGCCGATGGATAAGTTACGTGGCACAGCTGTGAGTGAGCTTGGCACAGATATTACTCCACGGCAATGCATCACCACGGCTGAGACTTATTATAATGATAGCTGGGACTTCTGGCGCAGCACTTTGGTCGTCTAAAGCCATTAGCCTGCGACGACAGCATCTTGCTTGAGTTTTCGGTTTCCCTAATCCCGCTGAAGGACATTGTGTGCTCTGCCCAGGGCCAGTATGACAGAGAAGATAATGACGATGGCTGGTCTCTGAGACCGCCGTTCGTGCTCTCGATCACCTCACACCCTTTTATCAGGAGGAGATATGCCCCCCGTCCTCCCCCGCTTCATTCTTTCCCACCCCACCTATTTTCAGTCACGTACGCAACCAGGGCTATTCACAAGCCTCGAAAAGCCCTACGTTGTGATCCATTACCTTCATTGCCACGAAAGTGGTAATGATTTGCTAATTTGTTTTCTTTACACTTCAAATGTGTATTCAATAGCAACCCAATACAACACTTTCTTACCTACAAGTGTTAAATGAACGCTTCCTTCAAGGTAAGGGCACATTTTGTGTTGTGCCTTTGCCACAGAGCAATGGTGGAAGCACTGTGTGTGTCCAGGGCGGAGCTGACTTTGACAGAGGGCACTGGGGGGGGTAACATGTTGTGTGCTCGGAGCGACGCTGACTTTAACACAGGGCACGGGTGGAAACAGGTTGTGTGGCCGGAGCGACGCTGACCTTGGGCGACAGGACGTTGAAGTAGCCCGTGCCGTTGGCCTTGCAGATGAGCTTGCACGTGTCCTTGGGCGACACCCCCGAGTATTTCGGCACCCACACCACGGACGGCGTGCGGCGGTTGGTGTTGAGGCTGAAGCCGTTGAATGCCGCGCACTGCTCGTCGCGATAGCTCTTACCTACTCCACCCAACAGCAAGATGGAGGAAGAGGAGTAGGAGGGGGGAGGAGGAGAGAGACAGGGGAACGTCAGAGGTGGTGGAGTTGCTTCGGGAGGGTGGTGACGGATAGAAAGTGTGTTGTGACAGCGGCAAGTACCTGTGTCCGGGCAGGGGTTTAGGTTGCAGGAGCGGTATTTCACCCGTACCCCTTGGCAGTATTTGCCGCCGTTGGAGGGGATTGGGTTGCTGCAATCTCGCTTTGACAGTTGGACGCCTCCCCCGCATGTGCGTGAGCACGACCCAAACAAGCCCCACCTTCCCCAGCGACCGTCCACCTATTGACAGGAGGGGGGAGATAGACAAGCAGGGGCAGGACATGAGCAAATAAGCCTTCATCTCACCTCACACGTCCTCAAAGGCACCAGAGCTGTTGGCATGCATGTGACACTTTTGACACGCTCAGAGGAGTTCTCGGAATAGAGAACTTGACATTGGAATCATCGTGTCCATCTTGATTCAAAGCTGTTTGTGTTTGAGCGTGTGTGTGTGTGTGTGTGTGTGTGTGTGTGTGTGTGTGTGTGTGTGTGTGTGTGTGTGTGTGTGTGTGTGTGTGTGTGTGTGTGTGTGTGTGCGTGTGTGTGTGTGCATAAGACGTAGCTACCAGCATGCGTCGTCTCTGTTTGTCTTTCCCTTAGCTCCACGCCCAGTCCATGTCGACTGAATGTGAGGGTGCATGTGTACATGAGTAAGAGCCAGAGTGTACGCATGAGGTCAGTATTCTCGTCTTTGTGCTGTCGATTTAGCAAGAACGTACACGTGTTGCACATTGTAAATACGTCTGGATAAGCCACCGGGGGGTTGTCCGTGAAGGAACGTGTGTGCGCACGCACGCGGTGTGTCCACATGCCCCGCGCCTTACCCGGACCGTGTGGACCTGTTGCTTGTCAGAGCAGACCCCCCTGATGCACACGTGTCCGTCCCCGCAGCCGGTGCCGTCGGCCCAGGGGAAGTGGCGCGTCTGGCACACCAGCTGGCCGTTGGTCTTCCCCGTGCACCACAGACGCCCGCACGGCGGCTGCATGAAGGGACAGGGCTTGGAGCCCTCGCCGAACGCCAGCTCACACTGCCGCTCCAGGCCGTAGGTGGACCCGGGCAGCCCGTTGGGCAGGGCCAGGGGCTTCTGAGGCTGGTCCAGCAGGCATTCCCCTGGGGGGAAGAGACGGAGAGGGGGATTCAGCCAGTGACGTTTTAACCTTGGATAGTAAAATGACCCGTTGTCCGGAGATATGTTGGAGAAAGAGCTTGAGAGTGGGATTAGATAAGAAAAGATCAACTTTGTTATTGACAGATGTGAAATTTGGAAAGGATGTCATAACAAATTGTCCAGGCTAGCCCTAACACTTAAGGCCTAATGTAGTAAAACTAGAACAAGAGGTGAACCCACTCGCTCGAATTGGGGAACAGCAGCACAATGTAGTGTACAGCACGCCCCAGCAAACTGGATACTCTACTAGTCGAGTTAATGTCATACTGGTGCAGGTCCAGAAACAAGCTCATATGAGCAAACCATTGACAACCAGGGGCTGGGAAACATGAAAGAGCAAGATCAGAGCGCATCAAAGACTGTAGGGGATGTTTTTTCGCTCTGCGGAACTCCAACCCTCACGCCTTTCTGGAGAACACATACTGTTTTGTAGCGGTTTTACACCAAGTAGAAGACGCTGATTGCTATCTTTTAGCCCTTATTACACCTGTGCTTCTGTGGGAATATGGAGTACAGTACAGAAAAATGCCACCTTTACATTTGCTTTAGCCTTTTATTTTACTGAGGGGTGGTATATTGCAATGTTTGCCCAAGTAAATAATAATAAGGTGCAACATTTAAAGAGACCTTTTCAGTCTATTCAAGGTAGATAGATTATGTACGTGACATTTTTGTGTGCAAAGATATACAGTAGAATTCTGTTCTTCTAAACTGCCCCATAATGTTCAGGTTTGCAGTCCGATGAAGCACTTTTTTGTTAGATGTATTTTTACGGGGAAAAAAAGAGCAGAAATCCCCCGACTGGGAGGGAAAACAAGATACGGGGCAAGATAGTCTAACAGTTACGTGATATATTTCTTGGTTCTGCACTCTACCTGTAGGCATGCCTCAAGGCCTACACGCTCAAAAAAAGACGTGCATCTATAAAATCCCTGTGGCTACAAGTGCCTGCTAAAGAGATCAAGAGGACAGGACAAAGACGGTACACTTGGTACTCGGTACACAGTACACACTACTCTCTAATGAAGATGAGGCATCAACAAATTGTTGTCCTATTTAAAGTTAACCTGTGTGATGAGAAACACAGCGCCCCGTGCTTCCCGGTTCAAACCGCAGTGGAGCCTCTCTCTGCAGTACATGACCGCTAATTGGAAACAGACGCTGGGCATTTTTTAAATTTAAGTTTTTAGTATGGTTGCGGGGCGCACACATCTCTTGTGGTCTGCCCTTTTTGGCAAAACATGATGCAGCCAACAAAATAATCGCTTTCCTCCAGGGATCTCTGTCCTTCACAGACGCACATTCACACACACACGCACATACACACACACACACACACACACACACACACACACACACACACACACACACACACACACACACACACACACACACACACACACACACACACACACACACACACACACAGTGCAAACAGGGGTTATGGAGATGGCATTGAGAAAAATAAATACTCATTCCTTTGTTAACCATCTAATTTCATTAAAGTGATTATGGTTCAAAATGGAAGGCAGTCAACTGGGAAGGAATGAGATAAAGACTCGTAAATAATAGCCCGGAGAATATCAGGTCAACGAGGGTGCATGTCCTGGACAGGCACGCGGAAGTCCCATCTCAACCCAGGGACACAGAACCCGGGCAGTGGGGACAGATAGAGCTCTGTGGTGCAGTGTGGAGCATGTGCTCTCCTGGTGTGAATCATCACCGTCGCCCAACACCACCATGCCTCATGTTTGGCCCCTAGCCTGTGAGAGGGGCTGCATGGAAAACAGGTCATTAAAGGGCCCGTGTTTTACCACCATGTGTGATGGTTAGCGGTGGGCTGGAGGTACAGCAGGTTTTCTGGCAACCAGAACGTTGCTGGTCGGATCCCTGTTTTTTACCTGTGTCGAATTGTCCCTGAGAAAGACACCTAACACTCAGCCGCTCCTGACACGCTGGCGTGCGCCTCGCATGGTTGACGCTGCCGCCGGTGTGCAAGTGTGTGCGTATAAGTGTGTGTGAAGCGCTAATTAGCGCTTTGAACAGCATCTTTCTTGAATTTGCCACATGGTGAGATCCTTCGGAGGAACATTGTGCGCTCTGCTCTTGGCCTGTATGACCGGGGGAACACGAGGACGGCGGCTGGCCTCGGGAGAGACCACTGTCTGTCCGTTACACCGCCACTCTCCTTCATCTGGACTTCACCAGTGGCCGGGTCGGCCGCCCCCCCCGGTGTACGATGGAGCGAAACGACAGACAGCAAGGTACCCTTCAAGGACCGCAGCCTCCCTCTCGTGCACAACTCACCTCTGCCGACAGGCACAACACAGAGCACATCCTCCGCATGGCGTTGAGGAGGAGGAGGAGGAGGAGGAGGAGGAGGAGCGGCGCGGCGGTTTCGGCGTGCTCACCGTGCCCGCTGTCCAGGAAGTCGGTGAGGATGGCGGCGCTGCAGGGCGACCAGGGGCTGGTGCGGTTGATCTGGATGAGCGTGGGCGACATCATGTGGTTGTCCTGCAGCCGTCCGAACGCCTCCTCGCACGCCTTCACGTTGTCGTGGAGCATGTTGAGCACGTGACCTGTCGGCCGTGGACGAAAAAACAAAACCAAAGTAAGTCAACCCCGCAGAAAAAGAACCTCCACGGCTCTGAAGGGGGCGCGACGTCTTTTCGGAGGCTCGAAAAAGAAAAGGAGGGAAGAGCAGTGAAGTGAAGGGAGGCGGGGAAGAGGAGCTAATCTTGTTCTTTTCTCCCACAGACAACGGCAACACCCTGTGTCTTTGTCCCGGGACGCTCCACTGACCGCAATCAGCCACTGTGTTTATAAATACGCCGCAGGAAATGGTTCAGGGTGGGTTCGCTGTGGGCCTACCGAGCTCATGAGCGGTGGTGAAGGCGGAGGGCAGTCCGTCGTCCTCGATCACCGAGCAGCTCCTCTTCGGGTCGCACATGGTGCCCACGTCGGCCATGCCCAGGGTGTCACAGGTGGAGGCCCCACACAGGTCCTGGGGCAGAGGCACAGGGATAAACAATGATTACTCCGTTAACCTGCACACACCGCGCTTTCTCTCTCTCTCTCTCTCTTTCTCTCTCTCTCTCTCTCTCTCTCTCTCTCTCTCTCTCTCTCTCTCTCTCTCTCTCTCTCTCTCTCTCTCTCTCTCTCTCTCTCTCTCTCTCTCTCTCTCTCTCTCTCTCTCTCTCTCTCTCTCTCTCTCTTTCTCTCTCTCTCTCTCTCTCTCTGACTCTCTCTCTCCGCTGCTGGCTTTTAATAGAGCGGCGACGCACGTCGGTCGCACACGTACGTCCCCACGCTTGGCTGAGGGTTTGTTGAAACCGCTAAGACCGACGACGTTTTATTTATAAAAAATGTATTTGGAAAACACCTTCTCCCATGAGGTAATGCAACTACTGTCCCCAATCATAATACTTCTATGCCAAGACGCACAGTTTTCCAAATGGCCCGTTTCCCCCCCCCCCGACCGCAGCAAAGCTTTTTAAAACACAATCATAGCTGGTGCGTCCATCTGGAGAGGAGCAGTCCAATGCACCTCCTAATCACAGGCCTCACTGGCTGCTGCTGGAATGACCGGGACCCAGCTACACCCTTCTGCCCGTTCCCTAAACAGACCTGGCTCTGCACCCAGACTCCCAAACAGACGGCTCAGCCATAGGCACCGCGCCGGAGACACGTCTTCTACACTCAAGGCCTGTGGAAGAGAACTGCTGCTGCTGCTGCTGCTGCTGCTGCTGCTGCTGCTGCTATCCCCTTCTTGGGTGTTTTTTCACTGTGGCACATACAATCTCAACACACCATGAAGCACAGGGAGGACCTCAAGACCTTGCTTGAAAAAAAGCCCAAAAGAACATTATTTAGAGAAGAAACCTGCGTTGCCGGCCAGTGCAAATCTAACACAGATGTGCTCATGTACCCCGATGACATCTGTGTGTTGGACCATCTATTAACTCAGAAAAAAAAGAGGTAGAACAAGCAGATTAAATGAAACTGGCGTGTCAATGAGTTTGCTCAGTGCTCTGACCTACTTCTCATTCTTCTTCCCCTGTTGGGAGCGCTGAGGTTTATTTAAAACACAGATATACAACGCAAATATACAAGCCACCCCCAAGAATGTATATCTTTTCATTTGTCCGGTGGAACAACCATAATATTTTTGTTTAGAGGGGCAATTATACCACCGTGTTATAAAGTATACGTTTACAGTATAAGTATATTAAACTTTATAGACTGGGTGGTTACCTACTGGAAAGTGTCTGTAAAACAGCAATACTGCATGAGGGTTTATGAAGTTTGGAAACATTTAGGTATGGCCCGTTCTTGTGTGTTAATAGCTCACCTGCTCAAAAAGTCACCTATTGGGAACATTTTGTTCTACATGTTATTGTTTAGAATGTATTCCTAATCCTTTTAGTCAAAGTCTACTTGAAAAGTTAGTGTTTCTTGTCATTTCTGTGTAATTGTTTAACACCCTCTGTTGTTGTATTTTGCACCATTCCATGCACCACTTTAGGTAAAGCCTGCATGCCCTCACACACACACACACACACACACACACACACACACACACACACACACACACACACACACACACACACACACACACACACACACACACACACACACAAAAACACACGTACACACACACACACACACACACACACACACACACACACACACACACACATACAGACCATACAATCCTAAAAAGAGCCGCCTATTTAAAAAACAAAAAACACACACACAGCTGTCCTCAAAAACAAAACAAGAAAATGGACCAAAGCGTGGTCATAGCTGCCAGACTCTGCTCACTTCACCATTCATCTGGGCAGTGGTCACTCCGGTCTTCATTACCTGTTTTAATATAGAAAACCACCGCCGTGACTCACTGTCTGCAGGAACCCTCCAGCGTAGTGAATGGTCTCATGTAAGCTCTCCATAAACCCTGCTGTTACTCTACCCCTGTCCAGTGCTGTGCCAGCAGCCTCGTACGACCAGTGTTTGTACCGTGCAGGTGGAGGAAGAACGGGGTGTGTGAATTGGGGAGGAAGTTGTTCAGGTGGGCTACGCACTTGCAGGTATCTCTGACTTGTGTGCAACAAACATCCACACACCTCACCTCAAACACACATAGACCAATGTATTTACAAACACACACACACACACACACACACACACACACACACACACACACACACACACACACACACACACACACACACACACACACACACACACACACACACAAACACACACACACACACACACAAATACACGGTTACATGCACCCACACACACACACTCAATCAGATACACGCTCTGACATGCGTGCAGCTTTCACATGCATCACTTCCTCCAAAACACACACACACACACACACACACACACACACACACACACACACACACACACACACACACACACACACACACACACACACACACACACACACACACACACACACACACACACACACAAACTCTCCCTGCCTCTTCCTCTGGGCTCTTGTTTAACGAGGAGCAGGCGTGGTGCTGGGAGCGGCCACAGCTGGAGGAGGAGGAGGAAGAGGAGGAGGAGGAGGAGGAGGAGGAGGTGGAAGGAGTCGAATGGCCCGGGAGAAGTTCCCCTCTAATGCATCCCCCCGGACCACCAAAGCTCTACACGTTCACAGCCTCACTCCACGGTTCGCCCGGCAGGCTTCTCCTGGAGTCCCGGTCCGTAATGATTCAGAGCAGCCACGTCACGCTATCTCTGGCCAGCCGCCGCCGCAGCCCCTTCTTATCGTGTCCAAGAAAGCCCTGAGAATACGACGGGCTGGTGATTCGATACGCTGCGAGTGTTTTGACTGCTCGACTTAAGAGTTAAACAACGGAGGCACGCAGTGACTCCACCGCCGCGTGTGGACGCAGGCAAGGACATGAGGGTGGTTTCCAACTCTATAAAAACCTCCTCACCCGGGGAGACGAGCTCTGTAGGTCTATTCTACTTGGGTCAGAGTCAGAGTCAGAGTCAACTCTGCAGGGGGACCTTGGGTTGTGGTACGTTGTGTGTTGCTACAGTGCATGGATTATCTGAGGGGTCGGGGAAAAAAACAAAGATCTGATGCCAAATCTATTTTGGGGTGATCAAAGGCCCTTGCACACGATAAATGGGATCATTGTTGTCATCCAAATGTCATGAGACAACATTGCCTAAAATAATGTTGCAGAATAAATGACATCACCCACTTTGCACTTGGGCTACGTCATTACGTTGACATTGCAACTCGAGCTAGGATAACATAACATTACCTGTCTGGTGAACAGTATGGCTGTACCTTAGTCAGAGTGCTATGTTAATAACACTACCTGTCTGGTGAACAGTATCGCTGTAATCAGAGTGCTGTCTGGTGAATAGTATGGCTGTATCCCAGTAGTCAGAAGGCTATGTTAATAACATTACCTCTCTGGTGAACAGTATGGCTGTATCCCAGTAGTCCGAGTGCTTGTCGTTGTTCTTGTTCATCTTTTTCTGCCAAGTGCAGAAGTTCCTCAGGGTCATGGCCGCGTTCCCTGACACCTTGGGTCCCTTGTCGGCCTCGTTGATCATAACGAACTTCACCACCACGATGCTGATGGAGTTCTGAATACTGGGGTGTTTGTATAGCCTCGCCGCCACCGACATCAAGGTCAAAAGGTAGTGCTTCAGGTCGTCCCCGTGGAACTCCACCATGGACTCGTCCGCGACCACCAGCGTCTCCACGTAGCGGGGGATCGACGCGAATCGCTTAGCGCGCCCGAGTCGCTTCAGCCTGCCTTCGGTCACGTTGTGTTTGGCTTTCAGGTTCTTGTATTTCTCTAACGACTGTGCGCCCTCGGCACTGATCTCGGTCTCTACCGCGCACCTGGACGCGGTGGAGTTGGCACCTCTCAGGGAGTTGCTGCTGGCGACTCGGCGACGCACGCTGTGCGCGCTCTCCAAGTCGTTGGCGCTGTCATTTCTGAGCGGACTGATGAAGTATTCCCATCCCTGGTACCCGAACGCGCCGTGCACCCCTCTGCACAGGCTCAGCGCGGCGTAGGAATATTGGTCTTTGTTGACGTAGCCCGAGTAGAAACACCGGCTGAGTTCTGGGGTCACGTCAGTGCTCACCAGCACAGTGTCCTGCGCAGAGACCACGGAGGGAGCGAGGAAACTGGAGTCTCGCTGCAGGTCGAGTACCAGCTCCTGCTGGAAGGCGCGTATTTTCACCACAAACCTCTCCTCGGATCCCCCCCTCGGGTCGTTCTGCACCCCGAGCCTCACGGGGAACACCACCTCACGGTCAACACCGTGCACATCTCTGAAGAAGGCGGCAACAGAGTAAGCGCAGAGGAGAAACGCTGTCCTGGGAAACATGATGATATGTGCATTCGGCAAAGAATGCAACCACCGAATTAAGAAGTGCTGTTCTGTTGCTTTATCTCCAGTGATGGTGGCTGAGAGTCCGAGTCCGTGATGAGAGAGTATTTCCAAGGCACCGTTTTCTAAATCCTTGGTGCTCCTTCAAGTCCTCCCAGTGTAAACTCCTCCTGGCCACGAGCCGTTCCCATCCTCCACCTGCATGTGAGTTGAGGCGATCTGTTGCAGTGCTCGTGCATCCTTCTCGTCATGTGTGCACTGTGGACTTAAGGAAATGTTATTTGAGGGGGGCGGGCAGGTTGGGAACGGTCACTGACGCGCTTTGAGCGCTCGCCACGCGCACACTTTAATGCTCACTAGACCACCGTGCGCCTCAAGTGCACGCGTGTTTGGTCGCGCACTCGACTCTGCTTTCTAGGATCCGCAGCAGAACGTCATAGGTTCAGTGGCGGACTCAGACTGTTTGAAGGGCAGGGGCGAATTCTGCACAACATGGGGCCCAACCAGCGTGCAAAAAGCTATGATGCATCATGTATGGCACTTTCTCTCGTATTCACCACTCTAGGGGGCACTTTTTTTCCAACCATGGAGACACTGTAAGGGCATTAAGAGGGCACTCATTGAGGCACGTTATCGAATTTTCTTGTTCTAGAGGGCTCATCATCATAATTTATTGTATGAAGGGGCACCAGAGGGCACCCAATAATTTTTTTCACATGTAAAGGGCAGCCAATAAGGCACTTTCTCTCGATCGTATTCGTCACTGGGGGGGGGGGGGGGGGGGGGGGCATACTATAGGCGTGGGTGTTGCTGTTTTGCTATATGGCTTTGCAGCAGACATTATGTTCCATCGAGAATATAGGCTATAAGCCTATCTACGATTTATTTAAGCAGATTATTTATTTGTGATACAGGATTTATTTGTTATACTGATTATGAATGAGCCCTATCGGGTCGTTGATATCTGCAATAGTTAATGTTTGGAGCAGCTTTGATGATAACACGTTTCAAAGAGTTTTGTTTTATACCGCTTCTTTCTCTCATGGTCCTCGCTGAGTGACTGTTCATGGTGATTATTAAACGAGGGCGACATCTAGCGGCCAACTAAGGAACAATCTATTAGTCTGTAATGTATAGTCATACACAGAATAAGATAAGATAAGACAACAACTTTATTAATCCTCTCTCCGAAATTAACAGCCCAGCAGCAGTGGGAAACAAAGGATAAGATACAATACAATAAAAACACAAAGCGCTAATGAAAGCAAAAAAGACGCTAAAGTAAATGCTAAAGTAAAGACAAACAGAACAAACAGCAAACAAAACAAACGGTATAAACAATATAAATTATAAAGCGGCCCAGTACCAGTAGTTCACAGTATATTAAAGTGCACAAATGCAAATGTAAACAAAGAATGTTACAGGGTAACTAACAATACTCTGGGAAGAAAACGCAGATATTATACATTCATCCAATATTTATTATAAAGGTATCGCGTGAAAAGAGGGTCCTCGCTCATTTTGTTGTTCGGTGGTTGCAACCCGTTGCTATGGACGCAATGTGGGTTACTAGTCTCAGGACCCAAATTACGCCCTGCCTTTAGCAAAGCCTCAACAAAAATGTGGATAAAACATTTGCAAGAAAACATTGCCATATTTATTAAATAAGAACTCTTCCGAAAATGTCATACAGAAGTGAAAAAACCATCGCAGTCTTATTTCCAATGCCCTTTTTGGGACCTGGTGTCGTTATCTTAAGAAGGCATATGTTCCTGCTTACCGAGTGTAGTTTACGGACGACTATTGCCGAGGAGTCGCCTAACGTTATGGAGTAGTGTGTGTGCTGGTGATGATGCATTATATGTACAAAATAAGCTTCATCATTTTACAGACACTTGTTAAGTAAGCCAAATCGCGACTACGGGAGACGATGGTGGCTTTTAACCAAACACAGTCTTACTGATGTCAACAGGTTGCCGTGTAGAGGGTTGTCAAGCCGCTTAGATAGCTGGTCAAGCCGCTTGGATAGCTGGTCAAGCCGGTTGGATAGCTGGTCCAGCCGCTTGGGTAGATCGACAACACGATGAACTCATACCACGTCCTTGAGCTGGTTGGAGAGGGCTCCTTCGGCCGTGTTTACAAGGGCAGGAAACGGTTCACGGGACAGGTGAACATCGTATATTCACATGTTTATTTCAGTCAGATAGGCTCCACTTTTGGACTGTATTTGAATGTATTGTGTGACTTCTTTCTCCGTAGGTGGTGGCCTTGAAGTTTATCCCAAAGGTGGGTCGGTCTGAGAAGGAGCTGCGGAGTCTCAAGAGGGAGATCGATATCATGAGGGGACTCCAACATCCCAACATTGTCCAAATGTTTGACAGCTTTGAGACGGACAAAGAGGCATGTATAATTATTATTGCATCATTAAATACAAATCTTTGCTGTGGAAATTGTTCAAGTTGATAAGAGCCTATATCTGTATGTTTTACTTGATTATGGATAACTTTTGATTGTTGATAATTAGAACATATTTGTGGGCAATAGGTTGTGGTTGTAACTGAGTATGCAGAAGGGGAGTTATTTCAGATTCTAGAGGATGATGGCCAGCTTCCAGAGACCCAGGTATGTGATGAATGCTTTATCATTACACATCCATAAGTCAACTATACATATTTGAGTGATCTTCATTTGTTTTGTTTCTTCTTTTGAGGTGCAAGAGATCGCCTGCCAGCTTGTCTCGGCGCTGTATTATTTACACTCCCATCGAATTCTCCATCGAGACATGAAACCACAAAACATTCTCTTGGGAAAATGTGGGGTGGTGAAACTATGTGATTTTGGGTAAGTCCATTATTGCTTTTTTTCAGAATGACCACACACAACAACAAGACTCAGGGATGGGAATTGCTATTTCTATTGTTATTTTTCTACCCTTTAGTGGCATGTGTCAATTTCCATACTGAACAATTCACATGAGCTGGCGCTGGTTGGAGAATCTGCAAACTGCACAACATGTTTGGTTTCAGTCCCCGTGGTTGGACGATTGTATTTCCAAACCCGGTTATTTTCAAACTTCGAGTAACAACGCGACCCATCCATGGTGGGTCGCAGGGGGCTTAAGTCTGAGCTAGGCCAACAAGTCAGACTTTAGATATAATATTTAAAGTCTGATAGCAGACAAGCTCAAACCTGGATGAACGAGGCGTTTCGCTTTCTTTTGCCTCATATTTGTTTCCACAAACAAACCATGTTGGCTGGAGGCAGGGATCCGTAAGTGTGTAATTTGCATTAAACACAAACACAAACTCAACCAGCGGAAGTCAACTTTAAAAAGTGTCTGTAATGTTTTCACCTGAACAACGTGTAGACACTGTGGAAATACACCTTAAAATCCCAATCTGACAGCTTCATCACAGAATTCAGTTAATCTTTGGTAGAATAGCTCCGTAACTAAACAGGAACAAGCCGTTACTCTCCACCTTTCAGTTTCTGTAGACCCTGTGCCATTTCCCACTAAAATCTCTGCTATAACACAATGCAACTACTGCATCCGAGATTAAGTCAAATCCAACTGAACTCCGTGACTACTGCCCCTTTCAGTTTTGCCCGGTCCATGAGCGTCTCCACCTTGGTGCTGACCTCCATCAAGGGAACACCGCTGTACATGTCCCCGGAGCTGGTGGAGGAGAAGCCGTACGACCACACCGCCGACCTCTGGTCCCTGGGGTGCATCCTCTACGAGCTGCGCACAGGGGTGCCCCCCTTCTACACCAACTCCATCTTCCAGCTGGTTCAGCTCATTGTGAGGGACCCTGTGAAATGGCCCCCGGACGCCATGAGCGCCACCTGCATGGTAATGCTCCACCCTAGTGTGAATTTTGATGTCGTTCAGGTTTTCTGTCTTAGGAATGCCAATAAGATGAAGCTTAACAGAATATTGAAAAATGTCAAAGTGGTGTCGTGTTACTTTGATGGAAAAAACATTTGAAAAGTGGCGATTGTGGTTTGTAGACTTTCGCTGTGGTTTTGTGAAATTCCCCTCTGTGTATTTTTATTTTTTTTTATGACTATGAATACTATCAATGTTTGGCTGCTAATGGGCTGAGATATCCTGGATGCACCTAATCATGTTGTTATTGAAACGCCACAGGGGTTTCTCAAAGGTTTGCTGACCAAAGATCCCCAGAAGAGACTGTCATGGCCGGAACTTTTGCACCACCCTTTCGTGGCCCACGGTGTTATAGGTGAAGCTCTCAAAAACACCCCGAACCTCTATATGAAATGATGTTACGTGTCTACGATCTGCATCTTTCAGTGTGATGTGTTGTTGCAGTGCTGCCAGGGGACAGTGTCTTCAGCCCCCTGACTGTGGCCCCCAGCCCTGACCTGCTGGCCCTCAAGCACCAGCAACTCAAGGAGAAGTCGGCTGGTTCTGGGAAGAACCGGTTGCTGCGCAAGGTCTTGTCCCAGAGAGACAACAACCAGAACAGAAGAGAGGTAGGAATCACTGTTCAAAAATGGGAGGCATCCAATCATGTGATCTGAAGTTCTGAAAAGAAGTTCCGGCGGGATTGTGGACTATACAGGGATAATTGTGCCGGGAACCAAACCCAACCCCTTTAAACCAAACCTAACCTTAAAAAAAAACTTAAACCTAACCTCTAACCCTTAAACAAACCCTAACCCTAAAAGCCATCAAAACCCTGAAAGTCATTTCCAATTGGATCCCACATCTTTAAGAGTTGTGTTTTCATTCTTTATCAGGGGGAAGCGGAGAGAGCAGTAGAAGACCCAGGATCAAAGAGGACCTCTGCAGGCCGGCCCAACACCCTCAATGACCCCGCGCCCCCCCAGGAAAAAGAGAAAGTCAAGGACGCAGCCAAGATGTTCCTCAACCTGAAGAAACAAGCAGGCACGACTTCAAGACGCAGGTTTGCCCATTTTATGTATCAAGATATTTTTTATTATTCTATGGTCAATTTACATACATGTGTCGACCCAAATACATCAACCTTATCCTAAACCCCTATTGGTAAATCAATGTTTCATCAAACCAGCTAATGGGTACAATTAAACCATTATTTGCTGAACGGTATTCGCAAGGGTGTTCGACTACCTTTCAAAAGATACAGTGTTCGATACCCAATGTCTGAAAGACTAAACGGAAGAAAATAGTACTAAGTTGTCCTCGTACTTATGGAGTAATTGTATGTTTTGTTGCTCTGCAGGGGTCAGATCAGCAGGGACTACGAGCAGGAGTTTCCATCTGTAGAGGTTGGCCCAAGGTTCTTACGGAACCTCAGCAAGGACGGACCAGATCCTTCCCCTCTACAGGTACATGACTCTTAGTCATCATCCGGTAATACAGTTTATAAAAAGTGCTTAACGTATTTCTTTTTTAATATCATGAGTTAGGCATCTTGCTCAAAGTGCTTCCCGAGAGCACCCTAACCACTATACTGCACTGTTGTATTACAATACTTATGTTTATCTGTTGTTCCTTTGTCAGGAGGAGCAGACTGAAGTATATTGGCGGAGGTTGGCCCTAGAAACTGAACCTGGGGAGCTGGCGTCGCCGGCAAACCACCACATCATCATTCCTCAAGTGAAGAACAAATTACTGGCTTTTAAATCCCAGGTAAGGCTGTAGACAGGCAAGTTGAGACTTTTGACACAGTTGGAGCGGTATTTCATTGATTAAGTGACTGATTGATCTCTGTTTAGCTCTTGGGTGGGATTCTGAAAGAGGCATGGCAGATTCTCCTTCCGTTGAGAGTCGTCTCCAAGCTGCTTCTGAACTCTGACCCTGAGAACTCTCTTCTTATTGGCTGTGAACTGGGTCTGCCCCATCTGCTCTTTGATTTGACCAGCGTGATGGTCGATAAGCTTAGCGTTATTAAGGTAAATATGCTGAACGTCATTCACAATCAGAGGAGGGAAATCCTCACAGTGGGATATTGAATGAGATTCATGCTAGCATGTCAGCAAAGGACTCAGTACTATTGTTTTTTTGTGAAGGAACCCTGGATTGACGATGTCCTCAGTCAAGTCCTTGCAGTACTTCTAGCGTACTGGGACAGGCATGCTGAATGGACCGAAGTTGAAAACAGGTTACAGCTTTTTTTGTCTACTTTTATTTTACACTTGATTCTATTTGTATTACATAATGAAAATATGTTATATTTTTACTCAAATAATCCTGTTATTTCTATAACCTATAACAATTATTGAATTATTGCTGAAATTATTTTACATATTAATTTATTGTTAGTTATTTTCCACCATTTTCTTTCAGTATTTACAATGGAGAAAAGCAAAAATAGATTCCCTAGTGATTGCCTGCCCTCTAGTGGTCATGAATAATTTCATGCTACTTGTAAACCACTTAAAGGCCACACAAATATATAATATAACACATACCATCTGCTCTTTTACTGTAGTCCGGAAGAGTTTATGAAGCCTGTTCTCAAGATACTCAGTGAAACAGCTTCCACTCCTTCGGCAGTAAGCTCTACATTATACACCAAATATGTGTCATGAGCAGATACTCATATTCACATACCAATGGAATAGCATTGAAGCCTTGGTGGTTGAATGTGGTTCCCTTTGTCTGTCCTGTAGGCCGTGGCTGCATCAGTTCTCTCTATGTTCACCCACCATGGAGTATGTGTGGATGTTGACATCCGCACTCTGAGTGGCGTGCTTCAAAACTCTTCCCTGGACTCCAAGGTGGGAGGCTGACTGTTCTTATATATCTTATATGGTCATTGTCATTAACAATGCCATTGAATGCTTGGTCAACAATTTTGGCTCAATCCTTTATTACATAAAAACTCCCTTTACATGTTATCAAACGTTATTATTAATATAATATTAATGCAAATATCCTAGAATATCTGTGTATCCTAATTAACTAAACTTAATAATTGATGATTCTATGCCATCTTCTGTAAAATGAGCTTAGCCAACATTTGAATCACTAGCACTGGGAAAGTGAGTTTCATCAGAATACAAAATCTAAAATAACCCTTCTGCCTTCTGCCTCTTGTAGCCACAGGTCTTCCTCCCTCCAGGCTGGGGGATATGTGACGGTCTGCTGTCTCTGCTGCTCCACTCAGTCTCTGAGGTTGGACAGTGAAGCCGACACACTGGCACTGCGAAACACTGCTTCAAATTCATACAATGTTGGTTCAAATGGCCACGTCCTCATCTGTACCCCGTTCCCCTCCCAGCCCGGGAAAGGCTCTCCTTCCACCTCTCCAGGACAAGAGATTTGGTGTGATCTGTGGAGAACCATTGGTAACGCATTGGACACACAGATAAACCCTCACTTCTGCTCTGCAAAGGGTAAACATCTTACAAGCTATAATCAACAAGCTATACTTTAAGTATTCTATGATATTTATTTGCATCCGTTTTACATTGAGATTTGTTAACATGCACACTTTGTTCTTCAGGATTGCATTCCTTCCTGTCCGCCATGCTGTGTGTCTTCACCAAAGACCCCGGCCTGTGTCCTCGTCTCTTCACCGACAGCCAATCAGAATGCATACACACGTTAGGCCTTGTGCTCCGCCGTTACATGTGAGCGTTCAGCCTTTACTACGTGTGACAGTTGGCATTATTAGGTAGCAGGATGCGATGTTAGGGAGGTGGACTACCAGCCGAAAGGTTAAGGGTTCAAACACCGGTATCTGTAGTGTAATCTCCACCTTACCCCTACCTACTCATTTGTGTTTATCCAAAATGTATTTAAAACACTTTAGCAGCACACTTTAAAGTGTGTTCCAAAAAATGAAAAGTGAAAAGTAAACGGATAAAAGGTCAGTTGATAAGAAGTTAAGATAATTAGGTGGATAAAGGTGTTAAATTGGTGGATAAAAAATGCTTAATACTTATTGGTCATAGCAGTGCAGTAGTACACAGTGATGAGACATCCTTCTCCTTGTTGTAGGCCTAGGGGTTCTGATGGGACTCCTACTGGGGTCCAGGAAGAGGACCTGGACGACCTGTTGGTGCTGAGCTGTCTGCTGCTCTGCTTCCCCTTCTCCCTGGACCTGTCGCCGACGACCCGGGCCACGGTCCTGGACCTGTACGACCGCTGTGGGGTGGTGACGGGTCTCCTGCAGGTTAGAAAGCCCCCCCCCCCAATGTGCTCCCATCCACACCCACGATGCAACACTTCATAGCTCTGGCGCTGGTCCACGCACAAATGACGGCGCCATGATGCTATTTGATTGGTGCTCATTTTGAAGGATGTTGGGTGGAGTTGAAGGATTGTTTTCTGGATGTATTGTAGATGTGTTTGGGTTTGAACCTCCCCCCCCCCCCCCCCCCAGATGATCCAGATCCGCCCCCCCGCCCTGCTGGAGCTCCCCCTCTCTCTGCTGAGTCGTCTGCTCCTGTGCGACCCGGGCCGCTTCGTTCCCCTCCTCACGACGGCCCCCGCGGAGGGGCCCCAGGGGCCGGACTTCTTCTTCCGCCCTGCCGGCGCGGACCCCCGACAGCCAACCCCGACCACCCCCCGGGGAGGCCCCGCCTCCTCCGCACCCAGGACGGCCAGCTCCCTGCTGGGGGCCCTGCTGCAGGGCGAGGGGCCCTTGGACGCGACGGCGGCGGTGGAGCTCCTGGTGCTGCTGGCCCAGGTGGCCCGGCGCCCCCCCCCCGGCCCCCGCCTCCACCTGGACGCCCCCGTGCTGCGCCGGGCCCTCGGTCACCCCCACGATCAGGTGAGGGCGGCCGCCTGCAGCCTGCTGGGGAGCCTGAATCCGTTCGGCCCCGCGGGGCCCCCGGCCCTGGGGCCCGGCGTGTTCAGGGAGATGGCAGACGGCCTGCGGGACCCCTGCGGCCCCGTGCGGAGGACGGCGTGCCGCGCGGTCGGGAGCTGGCTGGGCTTCATCGGGGAGGCGGGACTGGATGGAGGAGGAGGGGGAGGGGAAGGGGAAGGGGAAGGAGGAGGAGGAGGAGGAGGAGGAGGGGGTGGAAGAGGAGGAGGAGGAGGAGGAGGAGGAGGAGGAGGGGGAGGGGAAGGGGAAGGGGAAGGGGAAGGAGGAGGAGGTGGAAGAGGTGGAGGAAGAGGAGGAGGAGGAGGAGGAGGAGGAGGAGGAGGAGGAGGAGGAGAAAGAAGTGGAGTGGACGAGGAGCCGGGGAGAACGACAGCGGAAGCCTCGTCTCCGGCCCCGGGGCACAGGGCGGAGCCGCAGGGGGGGGGCGGCGGCGGCTGGGCGGAGGAGTCGTCGAGGGCGGCGCCCCTCCTGCTGTCGCTGGTGACCGACCCGGACGCCCTGACCCGGCGCCACAGCTGCGCGGCGCTGGGGAACCTGGGAGGAGTTCACGGCGCCAGCGGGTCCAGAGCACCCGCGGCGACTGCGGGGGAGGCGGACGCGTTGCGGCTGCTTCTGGCGGCGGCGTGCACGGACCCCCACGGCGGGGTGAGACGCACGGCCATCGCCGCGCTCAGCGCCTACAGCCAGCGGGAGGCGCAGCGGCAGGTGATTGGACCGCACGTGATGGATGCGATGCCCGCGTGATGCCGTTTTAATCTATGATTAATTAATCTTTAGATTCCAACCTCGTCGTTTGATTGAAGGCTTATTATTATTATGGATGTTTTTTTTTTATTTTGTGCTCTGACTTCACTTCTGATTGTCGTTTAAAGCCACAATGTTTATTCTGCAACATTCAAGATTCACTACAGTTTGTAGTTCAATAAGTGAATTCGTTTTTGCATTCTTAAATAATTTTAAATGTCACAAATGACATAGGGTGGAGCGACGTGAAGGCGACTGAATGACTACATTTCAGTAAATTAGTAACCAAATAATAAGCAACCAGAACGTATTAAAACGGGGACCATGGGTACAGGAGAAGCTATCTCATTCAAACACAAAGCGCAGCACAAAAATGATATTTCAGCCAAGCAATGTATTGAAGAACTCTTTGTGTTTGTGTTGAAGGTGCTGGTGTCTCTCGATGCGTATGAGAAGGTCCTGCAGGCGTCACACACTGCACCGCCACACTGTGACTACAGGCAGCTCATCCACCACCTCAAGTGACCGCTGCCCTCCTGGGAGACATCGGCAGCACTTCTGTTCCTCTCAAATAAATGTTGTTCAAAAAATAAAGTTGGTGCTACTTCCTCCGAACATTAAACAAGACGTTCTGGAGGGGCGACACCAAACCTGGTGTCACGTATCGCGGCCTTATGAGACGTGGACCAAACCAAAACGTGTCTTGATTGGTCGAGTCGGTGGGGAGGAGCTAACGAAGACTGTGGCCAAGCACATGCATGAGGAACATGTTAAGGCCATGCAGGATAGCCTAGGTTTGGGTATTTGACTCCCAGGTGAAAAGTTCTGGATCAGACCCAGAAGTCCGCAGACGTCATTGGGCCTATCTGTAACTGATGCTTATGTTTTTTTTTTTTTTTTTTTTTTTTTTTTACTAACTTAAGTCACTTTGGATACATACGATATCTATGACATTGATGTACAACATGATCTCCCACTCACAAGACATAAGGTTGATTAACATGTATTGCTCCATGGTTACCAGTTCGACAGGTGCCGCCAGCAAAGCCTTAAAGCAGATAGTTTGTGTCAGTGTATCTTTTTGTGTGTGTGTGTGTGTGTGTGTGTGTGTGTGTGTGTGTTCTAGTCAGCCCCTGCTTGCGTCATTCAAGGCCTGAAACGACTCTCACTGCTGCTGATGCTGTTGTTTTTTAACAGGCCAAGTTACCTTCAATTACACGTCTAACAACAAGAGGGACACAAACGCTAACAGGCTCCATGTTACACCTCTATGAAGCGACTCTTTCATGTGTATGCTTATCTCGTATTTTTTTTTTATGTTTGACTAAATGTTATGAAGCACATTTGATGGTAAAACACTGACTTTGACTTTGAGATTGTAATATGAACAGTCAGTTATTCAGTGAGTTTCTCAGTTAGCTAGTTGGTCTTTCAATCAGGTACTTGGCTATCAGAAACCATGATGTTAGTGTAATAAATCCAGAAAAATAAATAAAGGATATTCAAACTTTGGGTCTGGCTCCTGTGTCTGACATTTTTGTGTTACAAAAAATGGAAGCATAACGTTCCTTAATCTTTGACTATTAACATGTTACTTTAAAAATATTAACCAAGATTAATTCTCAATGGTATGGATCAAATGCAGCAATTTCTCACTTTGTCTGGTTTTCACACACACACACACCGCACGCGCGCACACACACACACACACACACACACACACACACACACACACACACACACACACACACACACACACACACACACACACACGCAAACACACACATCATGCCCTAATTTACAGATATTCCACTAAAACGTTAAATTGCAATATGCTGAAATAGTAGAACAATTCTTGGTGGATAGGTGTACCTGAAAGGTTAATCCTACAACAGGCTATAAATAAAATCGCTCCGCATTCCTGTCAAAATATAAAATGCAGTTTTGTTTATGCGGCATTTTTGGGGGGCTGTTAAACTGCCGCATGTTGGTCGCCTGCATTCGGCCGTATCGAACGTTTTTTTTTTTTTTTTGTCTTTAAAGCCAATTGTCTTCTTTCCTTCGACCAAATTTGAATTGTATTATTTATAGGTCTGAAGAAAACACAAAAGGACCTTTTCCCTCACAACCATATTATTCATGTGGTATTGTCGCAATTCCAATAAATCTGATATTTATAGATAAATGTTTTTGTTTTCATTTTGCCTGCCACTATTATTCTATTGCAAAAAAATAACATGTGTGTTGGCTTCCGTCCTGTAATACGAGGCATCCTGCCCTGAGGCGGACTTTAACACCACACTTTACACTGAAAATAATCATTCAGATGCTCGACAATAAAGGACAATCGAACGTTCAGAGAGGCCAAATCGACCTATAACGAAAGATTCATGTAGGCCTTCAAAATGTTTGATCAATTCATCCGTTTGATGTAGGCCTATTACAGTTTTTTTGCACTGCAGAAAAGCTCTTAACAACGAAATGTTGCCACAAATCACTTTATTAAAAAATCAGCCAAGCAAACAAAGCGAGATGGAGATTAAATGAAACAGAGTGAGGCTCATTTACAGTGACCAGTGTCTGGTGCTCCGCGTGGGACCGAGCGCCACATAATAGGGCGGGATGACGTCTGATTGATTGATTGATCAGGCTATGGGCCTGCATAGCAGGCTATGGGCCTGTATAGGTTATGGGCCTGTATAGGCTAGGCTTGTATAGGTTATGGGTTGAGGCCAAAGACGTACAAAAAACGCATTTGGCGCAAGATCGTAAACTTTCCCATTCACGTTTTTTCACAGTAGGATATTTAAGCTTTTCAAACAAATATAAAGTAGGCCTTTATTATTATTATTCGAACTTATAAAAAACCCATTCACAGTTATAGCATCAAATATCCTCACACACCAAGGCTACAATAATTGCGAATATTAAAACCAAAAAATGCAATAAAAAAAAAAAAAAATACTATTTCAATTTTTTTACATTTCTACAAAGCAAATGAAAATCCCGTCCCTCGGTAGCCTATACAAAAATGTATTATAAATGAGTGCATAACAGTTATTAAGAAAAACTTTTTTTTTTTTGAGAGACAACTTAAAAACATGCCGGAAAGCTTTGTCGTGTCAAACACGACTGGAATGCATTAAACTCCAACTTCTGTCACACATAATTAGCAAATTGAAAGCAATTTGCAACAAATTGCTTTACCTGAGCTCACAACTGATTATATTGCAATTTGCAACTAAAAAGTGACAGGCTGGCAACTTCACAACATATCTCATCCAAAGCACTTTGCATCGTCGCGTTTTCTTTTGGTTCCTCAACATATTCTGAAAAACACATTTACAATCTCTGCTTGATTTGAACTTATTACTTCGTTTTTTACAATGCACAACATTTAAATCAAATCATATTTCTAACAGAAAAAGATAAGGAAAAGTCATAGATGTTTTTCTCACTGATTTGTAGTTATTTTATTCTTCAATTATGGACTATCATAAATCAATAAAAATGAACCAAACAACATTATTATAATTATTGCCATTCAATGTTAGTTGCTTTTCAAGTGGCCATAGAAATAATTTCAGAAAAATATTAAGATTGTCTTTAACATTGTGCTTCAAAATTCAAACGAAACCGACTTGCAAAACATATTGCCTGCACTTATCATTTAAAACATGACATAAAAAAATCAAATAAAAATATCTAAATATTATTTCACTACTTTAATTACTGACATCAACTTGATTGTAAGGCTGTCAATGACAAATTACTTCTATTTTATCTCAGGATCTGTGGTCGATTCAACTTGACATTCTTAAAAATGATTGTCATTTAACATTTCAGTGTCACAGTGCAGACTTGAGTAATTCATTGTGCGAAAGCATTGGACAAGGAATAGACCGTTGAGTTACAAATTGAAAAATGAAATAAATAAATAAAATAAATAAATACATAAATAGAAACAAAAATACATGCATTTACTCCACCTAAGCAGGAGGGAAGACAAAAATGTTATCTGGGACAAATGACACAAAAGGGTTCCCTGTTTATTTTCTCCTTGGTTGGGACCGTTCTTCTCATGCTGTGGCGGTGTCCTGCTTGACCCTCTGGCTCCTGGCCTTGTACACCTCAATCAGCAGGTCCTTCACATACTGGATCTCCCGCTCCACCGACTCTGCCTTGTCCCGCAGCTCGCGGTTCCGGCCCTCCAGACCATGCAGCTGCTCCTCTAGCGTGTCCAGCTCCGCCCGCTTCCGTTGGCGATACCTGCAGCGCCAGGGGGAGGGGGGGGGGGGGGGGGGGAAACCAACAACGTTAACCATGACAACGCGGAAATTCGCATTTGGAGTGAGTTGTGGATTTGGACTTTGGGTGTGGTTTGTGGTGTACGAGGCAGGGCACATCAAGGCACAATACCTGTGAGCGGCCGTTTTGTTCTGGTCCCTCTTCTTCTGTTTGCGCTCCCCGCCTTCGAACGGGAGGTGGAGGTCCAGTTCGTACTTCACGGCACAGTGGTCGTCGGTCAGGCTGCAGTCGTGTCTGTGCTCGGGCGACTCCGAGCCCAGGCTCTCGCGGCTCATCAGCAGGTACTCCGGGGTCGGGTCCTCCGCGAAGCCGCAGCGCAGGTCGTGCTGGCCCGCCTGGAGGCCCTCCGATTTGACCTGCTCGCTGATGTTGGTGAGGAAGCTCTGGTAGTCTTCGGACGGCAGCGTGGGAGGCAGGTAGCAGCCGCCCGCCGCCTTCCAGGAGAGGCCGGCCTTGGAGGCCTCCCCGCCACTCTTGTTGGCGCTGCCCGGCGCCTCGGCCTGGACGCCGCCCATCTCTAGCCTGCCGCCGTAAGACAGCACGTCCTCCTTCTTGTGGGCCTCGTGGAGGGGGGCGTCACAGGGAAACCCTGCAGGGGCAGCAGCAGCAGCAGCAGCATCGTCTACGACCTTCCCACTGCTCTGGATCTCCTGAACTAGGCAGTAGCTCTTCTCTTCTCTTGGGGGGACGGGGAACCTCAACTCCACGGCGTTGCCCAGGCAGTAGCCCCTCTCCACCGCCTGCTCTGCTTCCACAAAGCCATAGTTTCCATTGAAGGTCACCGATGAACTACCTGAGTTGTTGCCTTTGGAGCTCCATAAGCTATTGTCGTACTCCTCGGCTAGCCGCGCCCCGTCCGGAACTCTTTTGCGACCACACCCGCTCGGACGGCTACAACTGTACGGGGCGTGTCTGGGAATTTTGGAGCGGCCAATGATGGGACCACCACAGATGCTCAGCAGGTCCACCTCTCCGGTTGCCAGGGTAACAGGAAGAGAGCCGGAGTCCAATTGGTTTGAAGGGGCGCCTGTCGCATAGGGTGACGGGTGGCAGCATGGTGGAGGAGCGACAGGCGGGCTGGCTTTGTCGCATTTTCCGAACTTTGGCCCCTTCTCTGGCAGGGGCTCAGAGAGGAAGTAGTCCTCCAGCTGTGCCAGCTCCTCTTGCAGTAGAGAGGTCATGACCTCCAAGTCGGAGGGCACCTGGTTGTCATTTTGGAGGGGTGAGGGGGGGAGGGAGGCGTTGGGAGGGGAGGGAGGGTTGGGGAGGTACGAGGAGAAATCAACTTCTTCTGTCATCCAGTCTGAGAAACCATCACCTATTGGGGGAAAAAGAGAGAAAAGGTAAGGATTCATCACTGCGACTCATCAGCAAAAACCAAAACAAAAAGTTGACAAATGAGCGGGAGGCGTCAAATAATGAACAGAATCGCAATCATGCAACGTTGCTGAAATTAGATGTTGCTGAAAAAAATGCAAAAAAAAAAATCAAAGCGATCGAAGGAAGTGATGGAAATAATTAGTGGTAGTAAAGTTGCGACATTGCCATAGATCCCACATAGCTAGTTTACTACTTACTGGTCTAGGGGAGGAATGTGCTGCAGTGCCGTGCCCACCTGAAATGGGGAAAATAAAAAAGCATACTTCGAGCAACTCACCAATTAAGTGCTGACTCTCCTCTGACACCTCCCCCCTGCACCCCTGTGATTGGTTGAGGTTAGCCTGTGGGTGAGCGAGAGCGAGGGGGTCTGCCGGGCAGACACGAAGTGTCTTCCAGACAGGAGCCGATGCTGCGATCATTTTGCCTCTTGGTGTTTTGATTCAGTCCAAGTGTGGGCGTGTGCTGTGAGCAGGCAGGGTCTGACAGATGAGGAGCCTCCGACTGCTGGACTGGATGGGCATAATGAAACCTAGACGGGACACAGTTGGTGGGGAAGTCCGTTATGACGACGCCTTGACAAAACACACGTGCGCCCTTTACCTGCAGTGATGGGCGAGCTGTGGATTTTGGCGGTTTCTGTGAGTGTGTCACTTGCACCGGCATTT